>NC_139723.1:53737887-53850387 GCF_964211835.1 Anser anser
TCTGTGGGGGAGCACTTGCTTTGCGCTGTGACAGAAAAACCTTGCTTAGTGACTTGCTAGTGCCATTTCTCTCAACGTCATTCTCTCAAAGTCATTTCTGCCTCTCCCCTCCTGCCTAAAGACTGACCTGGCATGATCTAGTTTGCCTCATCTAAGCTGGTATGTATGTTCATGCATAGGATAGTAAAGCTGCAAGAAGGAAACCCTGTTTTGGATTCACTTTCCAAATGGTGGAATAGTCTTACAGACTTTTGAGGCTTTACAAATACAGTAACTGGTGGAAAATAATCTTAAAATGCTTCAGATTTGCTCAAGTCTGATTGGATTTATTTTTATTGCATTTAGTTAATTGTTTAATGTTATTATAGTCTTTATTTTATTATAACCTCCAAAGCGGACTGTATATACATATAATGCTAGTACTGCTTGTAGTCCATTCCAGTAATATCTTACTCAGAGGTTCTTGAAAGAGCAATTACTATCTTTAAGAGGAAATCATGGAAGAAATCTTGATTGAATTAGCATGTGAAAACTGTAATGGAGAATGTTTACCCAGTAGGATGTTTGCAGAATCTTCCTTTGCTATTTTATTACATTCGAACAGATAAATAATTTATACTTGCCATGGATAGAGGGAGGGCTGGTGACTATATAACACACCTGATAGTCTAGCTATGGTGAGAGAATACTGTTTCTGGTAGCAAAATTACTTAGATGTATAATGCTTCATGAAGACAGTTTTTGCAAACCATACTCATTTTCAAGAGCTACTAGTCTGAATCACACAGGTAACTGTAAGCCGTATCTGATGGTAGTTCCTGTGTAATTTTCTTCAAAACTTAGGTTAGAGCAGTTTTTTGGACGTCTCATTTCATATTCAAAGGGACATGCATTTATACCACCATATGTATCAGTGCAGGGCACACAGATCTCCTAAGGAAAAGTGAGCTGGAGTGTGGGTAGACCTGCTTTATTCTGGCCATATACACACAGCTTTTTTATCTGAAGGAGGAGCCAAGTGGGCAGAGCAACATCTCAGTAACTTCTGCAAGGACAACCAGCTTCACTGCGTCCTGGGCAACAGCAAGAGTTTCAGCTTACCTTGCTCTCCCCTCATGTTCAGGTGCTTAGTGAATAGAGAAGAAGCATTGCCTGTGCTTTTGTGAAACTTAGGACTGGAAGTTTATCTGGGACATATATAAATCACTGAACAGTGTGGAGAAGGGAAAGATACGTTCCCCTTTCCTACCGTTGCCACCTGTGTAGGCCCCAGGCAGAGTTTGTTTTGCAGCCAGCACTAGCTGGCACTTTTGCTAGGAAGTTCTGCAGAGGAGTGTCGATGATTTCCATGGCAGAAGCTAAACTCCCCAGTTCTCACAGAAGATTCCTTCAGAGCAGGTTTGAGAAAACTGGTGGGAGACCTTGGTCTGGGCTGACAGTCTGCTTCTGCCGCACAGAGAAGCATGGGGGAACTACAAAAAAAGGAGTGGCTCATATGTAGCTGAAAGTACAATTAAATTTATTGCAAATGTTATTGGATAGACAACTGTATGTGTATGTAGCTTCACAAAGCCTGAGCTATCTTTTTGGTTATAGCTCGTATCACAGCTGTTCTCAGAGCTTTGCGCTTTGATTAGTGCTTCATTGTACTGTTTACCTCAATATTTTTCACTTGTGTTTCCTCTTTTGCCTGCACTATATGTTGGGTGGTGGTATCAGGCCTGGAGTGTCCCCAGACACAGTCACATAAAACTGCAGTACTATGAGTTTGATTTCCAAAACACACTCTGATCTCACGAGGCCTTGAAGATCCTTGTGCAGGAAGGAAGTGCTGGTGGACAGGCTGCAGGGCCTGCCCTTCCCTGCTGCCCCAGGGCCTGCCCCTGCCTGGTGGGTAGGGACTTCGGCCCCCCTCCAGAGCTTTCCAAGCGATTGCTTTTCCAGCACACGGATGGCATGTTGTTGTCCTGGCATCACAGGTGCCTTCATCATTATCCATGGCAGGCGGTAGGCAGCTCTGCAGTGGCGGTCGGCGTCTTGCGAGCAAGAGGCTTCCCGAAGTCAGAAGGGATCTGCATAGTGTTAAAATACAGGAGATTTATTGCTCCCTGAGGATTCATAAGCAGCACTGACAAATTTACTGCATGCTGCATTTTTGTGAGGATCGTAACGTAAGATGGAAGGTTTGGAAGGTTTAAAGAAACATCCCTATTAAATTTGCTAGTCATATGGCAACAACAGTCCTATTAGTCACTTGCTGCAATTTATTTTTATTGAGCACTTTCCAAAAAATCAAGCTCTCTTTCTCCTGTGTGAAGTACTGGATAAGAGAGCTGCTACAAATAGCAATTTGTTCCTTATCAGCTCTGACTTCTTTTCCTTCACCTGCTGTATTCATTAGAAGGTTTTGAACTTTAAAAGGAAGAAAAAATAGTCACATATATATCCAGCCTCTGAAGTACACTGTAATTCTCTAGAAAGATAACCTGAAAGCAGTGTATTTAGCCTTTGCAACAGAAATTGCTTAAATACCATGTTGACATCACAGAAAATTTACATTCTTTTTGTTAGTTTTCTGTTTTGTTTGAAGTGGCTAAACACTGTAAATCCAGTGTAACAGGACAGCAAAGCACTACAAACTGTAAAATATGTATTCAGACAGATCCTGAGCAAACAAATCTGCTTTTTTATTTTATTTTATTTTTTTAATTACTAGTTCCTGTCTTTTCAAATCCCTGTGCTTGTGCTTGGAAATGATTTGCATTGTGTCTGTTATTTCATAGTTTACTTCTTAACATCACTGAAATCCAAGGAGGAAGGAACAAGAAATGCATTCTCAAATAAATTGTGAAGGAAGATGAAGAAAATATTGAAACAATTAAGCCTCTTGAATGAGGCTCTGGTACTGAATATTTTTTAAAACCTTAATCTTTTCATCAGATCATATTGGACAGATCTTTCATATATAAATTGGTTTAAGTCTTTGTGTAAATTTTAAGATTTGTTGTATAACTGTGATTTTTCATTTTCAAAAAGGAGCTCTTTCATGAAACACAGAAAATACTGTATTTGAAATAGTCAATAGATATTAAAAAAAATCTATAATCGAATAGGTTAGCTGACTTTGTGTTTTGAAAATAATTGTAAGACTTTTTTAATTACTGAAGAGGTTACAATTACCCAGATTTTCAGGTAACCTGAAAAGAATATACCCAATGAAACAAACAAACAAACAACAACAACAACAAAACCAAACCTGTTGAATATTATCTTTACTTCAGGCATTTTAAACATATTAGGAAACTATTATTTCTTATAATTCCTTGAAGGAGAATAAAAAAAAGAAAAGGTGACAAGCAGGTCTGTGAATTTTTCCACTTTTATTTTTTTTTTTTTTTGGTGTGTGTGTGTATAAAACAGAGAACTTGAAATAATTGGTAGGAATCAAAATAGTAAACTAGCAGGCTTAGAGGGGTGTAAAGAGTATCGAACAGAAGTAAATGACAGAAGCTCTTTCCATTATTTTCAGTATAAATCACCTGAGAAACATGTTCCCTGGGTTTTACGAAATAAGGTGACCGCTTTCTTCGGTGTTCACACAACAGCAACTCAAAGATCACATAAATCTGCCAAGTGAAATGAAGTTATTATGTATGCATTTAAAAGAGATAAAAAGGGTCTGTTTTCCTCTTTATGCCTGCTGCCAGCATTACACAGAAGTGCACGTGCTCATCCAAGGAAAGTGTGGTGCAGAGAGTTGACCAAAGAGAGAGAAGGAAGAAAGGTTCCAGTGTCCATCCTTCACAAAACATGTCAGAGACTTTAGTCTTCAGACATGCTATAATGAAGGATATCAGTTTAATACCAGAGTGTGTTCTCAAGTAAGCTGTTGTGTTTGTGGAAATAACTAGTGCAGAGAAACATTTGCTACAATAAAATGTGCAGGAAGCATGTGTTTGCACAATGTGTGTCCAGTTTTTTTCTACTTGTTTGGCAATGATTGCTGACATAATGATGCTGTTTTTCTTCTGAATGCATTTAACCAGACTTTCTCAAAAGCCCATTATTTCTGAGTTGCCAGAAATACATCCAAGGAAAAGGCTGCCCAGGCTCTGCTCTGGCTACTGAATAGAGGCAGCTGAAGTCTTTCTTTGAGTACCCATCTTGCAAATACTGGTGGCTACAGTACCTACTAGTAGTCCATGCCTGGCAAACATGTGAATGCCATCGGAGCTTAACCTCCTCAGTGACATAGTGCTTTTGAAATGGTGATTTTAGTTCCAAAGTCATGGACTTGTATTTGAAAATATTTTCTTTCTTAGACTTCTGTTGAAAAATGTATGGTACTCACTGCTGCCCTTGACTGCAACTGTTTACATCATTGGGCCCTATGTTATGGACACTATAACATTTTGGGAAGAAATACGTAAAAAAAACAAAACCAAAACCAACCCCAAAACAGGTTTTTTGAATATTAAAAGTTCTCTAGGCCAAGTTCTCTATTCTAGTGGGGACTCACGCACCTCAGAGACACATCTTGGGATTGAGACAGTGTAAACTGCTGGTTTGAAAACAAGTAGGAAATTGCAGAGGAAACATAAACACTGAGATTTTATTTATTTTTTTTTTTTAATTTATTTATTTATTTTTGAGACGAGAAAACTTGTATACTAATAAATTTTAATAGCTCTTAAATAACATCTGTGGAGCCATATAGTGTTATAGATATGGTTTAGTGGTGTCTGCTTTATCTGTTAGCTCTAGAATTTTGGGAGACTTCCATAAATAAACAGGCTACTTGCAATTGAGACCAACACAATTGTTTTTCTTTCAAATAAGTCATACTTTTACAATGAAAACTGTAAATTTGAATCTCAAGCAATAGTCAGAAATTTGTTTTATTTACTTTTTAATGTTAAGTAGTGCTGTTAATAATGAACATTTGTTTTAATCCTGATTCAAATTCATTGTGATCTGGTTTTTGCAAAATGCCTAATATGTGTTTCTTTTTCTCTCTCTTTTTCTCTATCTCTTTCCCCCTTTTCAACAGTCCTGGTACCTGGGCTAGCTTGGTTCCTTTTCAAGTATCAAACAGGACACCAATCCTGCCGACAAATGTCCCAAATTATGGTTTGAACATAATTGGAGAGCCTTTCCTTCAAGCAGAAACAAGTAACTGAGGGAAAAAAAAATAAAAGAAAAAATAGAAAAAGGAAAAAAAGGAAGACGGGACGAGAGAAAAAACTGAAGAAAGAAAAAAAATAGACCAGCAATTGCAGCACTTACAATCACTAATTCCCTTATGGTTAAAACTAAAATGACATACAAAGGGTCGATGATATTTCACTGATGGGTAGAATGCAGCCCCTGCTAAGTAGCCTTTGTTATATGAAGTCCGCTGGGAAATAGATGTTCTGTCTCTGACAATATATTTTAACTGACTTTCTAGATGCCTTAATATTTGCATGATAAGCTAGTTTTATTGGTTTAGTATTCTTGTTGTTTACGCATGGGATCACTATTCCTGGTTATCTCACAAAACAAAGGCTAAGCAGCAGCAACAGAGCTGCAGGAGGACAAGGGCTGTGAGCCAGCCATTTTCTCAACACTCTGATTTCTAAATGTTTTAAAAATACGCTCTGTAGCCTTTAGTTATCAGTATGGATTTATTAAACTTTGGCCCTTAACTCAGCCTTTTCTAGTGTGTTACCCAGTTTGAAATTTTCAATCAGAATGAACACACGGGCTCTATGTAAGAAATGCCTCTATGTAGGTAAAAGTGTTATCTTTTCATGTAACAGTAAAAATAAAATGAAAAAAACAACAACATCAACATCAAAAACAACCCACATGAACTTTTCCCACTAAAGAAACACTTACAGAGGCAAGTGCAATTTAAAAATCATATCTAAGGGGTCATCATTATAAGTCCTTCAGCCCTTGGACTCTAAACTGAGGGGATTAAAAAAAAAAAAAAAAAGAATTAAAAATTGCTTTGAACAAATTTATTTTTCCCCTCAGTTTTTGAGGGCATTAAAAGGCATTACATCAAGACAAATCATGTCCTTGAGAAAAAGAAATCAATGAAAACACAGCACTTATGTTGGTTTAGCTGCTGCCTCCACAGAGGGGTAGGATTTATTTATTTAAAGTTACTGGTTGCATCAAGAACCCATAGGGTTTATATTTTTCTGTATAATCTGCATCATAGAGACAAAGAGATAGGCAAATCCATGCCACAAGGGCAAAGCTTACTGTTTACAAACTGGTAATACCAGGATGGGGATAAGATTTTATTTAAATAATGCACTCTTAAAGTCTAGTTACAGGGTGCTGAAAACTTGCATGGTGCTTTCAGAAGTTAGCCTTGTTCAACAGATTTCACATATTGACAGAAATATAATGTGCATGGGCAGACATTTTGCCTCTATGTCTCCTAAAAAATAATCAATTAAAATACTCTTTCCAGTAATCCTGATTTGCACGAAGATATAATGTCCACATTACGTGCCTTGCCTTGAAATCTAAAAAATGGAAAAAAAAAAAACACACAAAAAAAAACAAATAAAAAATACAAAAATACACACAAAAAAAATTGACATCACTACACTTGTTTTGCTGCATTTATTATCATTTTAAATCTTTACCATTTTTATGACAAAATATTTTGTACTCCAGATGGGAAAAAAGTGTGACATCATGGATTTTTTAGACAGCTATATCTTTATCTCACATTTATAAAGCATATCATGGCTGTGTATAGTTGCCGCTTAAGAATTGTAATCGACCAGCAATATTTTCAGTATTTTGGTGTTTTTTCTATTAACCTTTCATGTTTTTCATCTTCCAATTAATATTGGGGGGAGGGGATTCAAATTTATACGAATTATGCAATACCAAGTTTTGCCTATGTAGGTAGTGCTTTTAGCTGTATTGGTTATTGTAGGTAAGTACACAGATTTAAAAGAAAAAAAAAATTAATGTATGCTTTTTTTGTTTGTTTTAATTGACCAAAGTGGGTACTGCTATTTTTGCAGTGTGATGAGGTCCTTTTATGTACTGAGAGATGGACGGGGATTTTTTTTTATACATATATATATATTCTGGGGTGGGTGGGGATGATTTTTAACACTTTACAGTGTAGCTGTGAAGCAGTGCACCCTTAGCCAGGCAAGGGCTGCAAAGCGACTGTTCTGCCTACTGTGACAAACTTTCAAATCGGTTCCCTCTTTTAACTTTCCACCTGGGGTGCAAGCTGAAATCATTTCTGGATTTAAAAAATAAATAATGAATTCTGTTGGAGGCAGACTTGACTTGAGGAAATTGTTGTACTTCAAATTTCAAGAGAGACAGAGAGAGAGAGACAGGGAGAGGCAGACAGAGAGAGCAGGAGGTCCAGACCCACAGTGAGATGAAGCCTTTCCCACTCTGGCAAATCCACTACATCCTAAAGTGTTCATGTAAGAAGATGTTTTTAACTTAGAATAGAAAGACATTTGCTTTGTCTAGGAAATGTGTGTAGAGGGCCAAAATCTTTGCTGGCATAACTCCACTGACTTCAGTTGACTCGAGTTGTTCCTGCAGAGAATTTGCCTCCCTTAGTTGGCTTGACTCATAAATATTCCTTTTTATTTTATTTTATGATATTTTCCCCCTACATCAAAACTATTTTTTTAAAGTTTTTTAACACACAGCATCTGAGTTCCAATCTTCAGCCTGCTCGGACTGTGTCAGACTTTTCTCATGTCTTCTCATACAGCAGGTCAGATGGAGAGCTCTGTGCTATAGTAGGAAAGGAGCTTCCAAATGGGTGTAATTAGACTGTGGTGTAAATAAAAGTGCATTTCCAGTAAAATCAGAACTTACAGATTAGTAGTAAGCCTGCTGTTGGACACATATTATACACTGGGGATGCTTGTTACATATAGCTCAAGATAAGTGATCTTTTCCTTAAAAGCACGTACATTTTTAAGGTGAAAACAAAAATGGAATAGACTTGAAATGGGATACCCTGGTGGGACAGTTCAGCCCTTTGTGGTTGTCTCTGCCTTTCAGAGGTTTACCTATTGTGGAGCAGCTCCAGCAAGAGCCGCCCCATGGAGTGCTGGGTACCAGCAGACCTCATCGTTAGGCCAGCACGTGGCTGCTAGTGAGGTGGTGGTGGTGGCACATCCCCTTGTCTCCAGCAGGACACTGCAGGAGAAACATGCATAGGCAGGGCATGGAAGGATACCGAGACAGAAGCTGTAGAAAAGCAAATCCTGAAAATTTACCTATAGCTAAGCTGGAAAAAAAAAAAATCCAAATCAAAAATCAACTTTACATTGCTCTTTTTCTGAGCCCTATAGTAAGTGAAATAATTCCCTAAGTTCATGGCTATTAAGACTAGCTGAAATGTAGTTGACACGCCCAGAACATACTCAGGCTCTGGCCTGGTAACATTAACTATGTTATTGCCCTTTCTGCTCGCCACTGATACTGAGCAGTTCAGGAGCTCAGGTCTGCCCACGCTCTGTCCTTGTCATTAGCAGAGCGTCCCCCTTAAGGTTTTAATAGCACACCAGAATGAAACTGAAGCAAGTTCAGACTTCGAACTTGTGGGATAGTCAAAAGAATGATTACCTTTGTAGGAAGAAGGATGCCCTTAACTGAGCTTTTCTATTTCTGACCTCTTGTATGAAAACATTGAATTTACAGATGCAATATTTTTAAAAGCAAACTCCTTCCATGTGAATGAATTGGTTTTGTTATGCAATTTTTTAATTATTTTTTTTTAATGTCTCTCTGATAGAAAATTCTGGTTTGAAGAAACTTCTCATTTATGTTTTTTTATTTTTTAAACTTAGCAGTCAAATGATTAAGGTAACACTGAGAACTCAAATCCAGTCTCTGGCCTCCTCCTTCACCAGGAAGTGTATTCTGACTAAATCAAGCCACCCCGTTCTATGTGCACTGTTCTGCCTTTATTAAGTTGCTTTGCAGCCCTGGCCTCATGGCTGTGCCACTGAAGTGTGTTCCCCCTGGAGTGACATGAACGTTTGAGGCTTGACTAAGGAAAAAAAAAAAGGCAGTGAAGGAGACTGTACATAAAGACATGGCAAAAATATTAAATATAGCAATATAGTTGTGGGGTGAAGTTCAGGTGGGCAGCTCCACTGAAAATATGTGAATGAATTTGTGAAGCTGCAAGTAGCGAGAAGAAAGGAGGATCTTCTGAATGAACCGCCTACCTTGTAGACAGTAATTTGTACACTGTATAGTTTTGTTAAGATTTTTTTTTTTTTTAATTAAAATACCCTTGTTTGTAAAGCTAACTTTTAACAATTATAATGGAAATATATGTCATTTCCATTTTTAAAGTAAACAAGAATATTCCTTGTTTGGAAACTGGACTTGGGTTAAAACTCTCCAGTTTCTTAATTTATGTGTTAAAAAAAATAAAATAAAATCTGTCCATGTTAGCAGTTATTTCACAGATTCCTGTGCTTGAAAAGCATAGGTTACTAATCCTTTAAAAATGTAAATGGAGAAAAGTTATATTTTATGAAGGTTATTTTGTTGTATTTAGTATTGGAAAAGTTGGTTTTCAGAGCATTTCAAAATGTTGGAAGCACCACTGTCTTTTTATTAGTATATATGGCCTTTAGCAAAAGTTTTTGTGATTGTTACATGATGGTATTTAAGATTAGGTTCACAGAGCAATTCAGGATAGGCAGAGAATAAAAACAGTACTTATGTCTCACATAGCTGTGTCCTCAGGGAGCAGAATTTTGGATTTGCAACTTGTAGCTTCATAAGGACTTAATGAAAGAGATTGCACAAGGACATACTCAGCTGTGACACCGGAGTGTGTTCTGTACCTAAATCTAAATTATATTTACTGTGTGAGATTATGAAGGCTGCAGAAAGTTATCCCATATTCAGTGTACAGTATTCACATTTAATGAAACAACTCTCTAATGTTGCTGGCAGTAAGGTCCCAAGCATGACATTCAATATAGTTTATATGATCCTGTCAAGGTCTTTTGTTAACATTAACCAGCTGCATGCTCCTGGACTTTTTTATTGGGTTTCTATAGAAAACTTAAGAAAAAAAAAAAATAACAGAAAAAAAAGAAAAAAGAGTAAAATCATATGCAGGCTAATAAAGTTAAACAGGAAAAGCTCAAAATTGAACGTTCTACTCCACACTGAAGGAGCTGAAAACTGTCTCCTTCTTATTTGCACTTTCTGCTAGTTTCCCCTGTTTTTTCTAATTCCTCAAAATTGTGTGGGTGTGGTGGAGCACTGCAGTTGGAGGATAACACGGACCACTGATTTTGTCCTTTAACCCTGCACAATGACCTTTGCATCAGCCAAACTTATTGCCATGACAACTCTTTGTACTGTTTCCACGCCACAGCTCTGTTGGTCACATTGTTAATAGTAAAGGGGACAAGTTGGGAGACGGTCAATTTTTACATTTTTTGTTGCAATTTTTTCTTCAATGGTTGTAAGTTTTGTTTTTTTTTTTTTTTTTTTATAATGAAAGGGTTCACTACTTATTACTCTTTAGAAATATCTGTGTGTTGCAATTCAAATGTATGTTGAATTTGTGAAAAGGTCTTCAGTGCCACTAGCATTGTGATATCCTAGAATAAGCCTTTCATACTTTTATTGCATGATACAGTAACAGTAAAACAAAAGGTGGCCTAAATAAATGGAAAGCAGTGTGAGCTAGTGACACTAAAGCCAGTCTTTGTATTACTGTATTTTTGACAGAAATGGTTTTGAAAACTGTGCTACAGGGACTGATGTGGCAAATGTATCTCTATATGCAGAAAGAAGGTTTTTAAGAAGTATGGCTTATTATGCATTCTTCATTGAGGGCATTGAAGTTGCATGGACTGATAAAAGTTGATGCAAAATGAGAAAGAAACAAAAACCAGCAAAATGTTTACCAAAAAAACTCAAACAAATGAGCAGTGCCTGTTCAATTTCACAGTCTCTGTTGAGTTCAGTTGTAAATATGTTTCAGATAACATTTTCTTCTTCTTCAAAAAAAAATCTCTACAACATTGTAGAATGTGAGGGGTTCCTCAAGTCCCAGACATAGGCTTCTCAAGAGCTGCATTAGATTATGTCTTCATCAAGCTGTTAATTTGTGCTTATATCATATAGAACTTTTAGCAAACTGGGCAGAGGCACCCCATCTCAATGATATTTCTCTGAGAACAACTTTTGTAGGGCTGTGTGTTTCTTTAGATACATTTAGTACAACTGTAGGTGACAAGTAGTCAGTTATTGCTTGCTAGCTACACACCAGGGTTGATCCATTTTAAAACTTTTGGCATTTTTCCCCATACTGTAGGCCATAAATCCTGAAGGTTACATTTTAATTAAAAAGTAGGTGCGTGCGCAATGTTTGTGTAACGAACCTTCACTTGTGGGATGCATTACAGTACAACTACTTAATTTTGGAACTAAGGCCCTCTGGCATCAGACCTGCTTTTAGCCTGAGTGTTAACAAAGGTTTTTATTGTGCCTGGTTGGAGGATAATAATGTTCTTTTTGGTACTTTTTTTTTTTTTCTTCTTCTTTTTTAGGTTACAAATGAACTCAACTGCCACAAGTTTTAAACTGGTGTAAATCAAGCTTGACTTAATGTGATTGTTACTGTTATATCCAGCCTATACTGCTAGCAGCTGCTCATACTGCAGTCAATTACTGGAAGCGGATATATTTCCTATGCAAAAACTGTTTAAACAATAAAAATGAGCTATGCTACAGGCCCTGGTCTCATGTTTTCTTTTCTATCTCTCAGAATGGTAATTAGCAATATTTTAGAAACTAACCTTACACCTTGTACCCTGGCAGCATGGCACAACTTAAGAAGTTCTGTGTATACTTAGGTTAGATTTAACATATCTGTTTGCATAGGTAGATATTGACTTAGTGGTTATGCTGAAAAAAAGGAAGACAACAGTAGCAAAGAGATAGAATCCGATGATCATCTCAATTAAAAAGCTTATAGTTAGTTTTTGTCAGAATGTTTTACCAACCCAAGTAATTATACAGGTGACCTGAACTGCTTCTCTTGCACTGTAGTATTGAGCATGATCAGGAGACCTTTGTTTTGTTTCAAAGTATCATAGACTTGTGAGAGACAATTCGTAAATCTTCAATTTCTTTGCAGTCTTCATGAATACACTCTTGTTAAATACAGATAGCAACATTCAAACTTCCCAAAATTCTTTGCATTTTTCCGTATTTCAGTAAACTTTGTTTTGGGCCAAAGTCTTTGAAAATTGCAAAAGAAGAATTCTGTTTCATAAGTGTGAATAGGGGATGCTTCACTCTGCTTGTGTTCCGAGAAATACATTGTTTTCATCTTACCCAACTGGGAACCCATATTCCAATAGTATTAGTCATTAAGCACTATGAATATGTTCAGGAGATGACTGACTGGACCACAATATAAGGACTAAAATTAGATTATATAAAAACCCTCAAATTTGGCTGCACAGCGAAGCTAAACAACTGTCCATCTACTTTGATTAAAATATTCTACATGTTTGAGAGCATAAGCTTTATGCAGTTTTGACCATTAGTATGCAAAATGTGATACCATTGTTTATTAAATGAGCTACTTTATATGCAAATGTTTTATGTATAACCCTGGAGAACAAATTGTCAGGCACTAAAAAGTTAGGAATTCTACCAATTTGTACTGCTAAAGTTCTCTTTAATGCTGTTATTTGGATGTGGTTTTGAAGATTATATTAAGGACATCAGGTTCCATGTCCAAAACTACAGAACAGAAAACTTTCCTGCATAACTCACAGATGCTTCAAAGCCAGAGCTGCAATAGCATGCTGAAGATATTGCGGTGTCTTGCCCCAGAACACCACGATCCAAGCAGCTGGGAGGAGAGCACACAAAGACCATGACTTGCAATTCCATAGTGAGGGTGTGCTGAGCAGAAAAGCTCTTGGTTCAGAACTTTTTACTTTCTTATTTGCTAAGAGTCTGAGATGAAGTGGACAAACAATCCATGCATTGTTGTTCAATTAATTAATTAATTAATTAATTTACTGCAGTGTTATTTTTGTATGCTTTCCCATTAGCTTAAAAATGAGAATGGAAAAAGAACAGAAATCTTGCCACTATATCTTAATGCATGGGTAAGGAACAAAGTAGAAATGTGCAGTTCTGCCTCACAGTATTTTGTCCCTTTAAGTCATTACATTATCTTTGCTGCATATAGGTTTATTTTTGAGTATTATTTTTCTTTGTGTTCTGGTTACTAAGCTAAGTTTGCACACTATACCTGTTGCTCAATCAGCTCCTGTCTGGGTATCCAAAGAGCAAAGCTGAAAACAAAACAAATGTACTCTCTGCTTCTTGCTTGTGAGTTTGGGCCCACTGGCTTCCATTTGCCTGGGGATGAAAGCACTTAGTGCTGGCGAACCCTGTGGAGTGGTTAGAATCTGAGTCACATTTGTGAGTGTCTATGAAGAGAAGGTTACTGAATGCTCAGGACTGAACGAAAATTTGTCTTCACTTCACTGAAGGAACAAAAGGCTCGTCACTGCTATCCAGGTAACTCTCACACTCCTCACATCTCCACTTAAAAGATCAGCAGCCTTTAATATTTCTGGTAAGGTAACTGCAGGATTGTTTTATACATGGCATGTCTATATCACTTTCAGGAATAGCAGAACTGTGCCCACTGAGACTTAACTACAACATAAGCAAACACTCAGGCAAACTATTGGCATTGTTGGCCAAATTTTGACAGATGCAAGCAGGATCTAGCAATACATTCTGCCTACATTTCACTCTAGAAGAGCTATCCCACTTCTGCCTACCAAATCTCTCTCTTTGGAGCATCTATTGATAGTTTCCTTAAGTTTCTTGTTGTCTGAGATCAGCCACTACTATGAAACTTGTTATATGGAAATATTGATTGACTGAGCCACTGAGAGCTGTAAAGATCTGCCCAAAGCTGTGCAAGAATTCAAGTATGTCAAACTGAATTTACCTTCTATGACATTCACTATTACATAGCACCCTGCTCCACTTTTTGCACTCAGCCCAGAATATCAGTGTGTTCTCCACACAAAGAATGGAGTGAACCAATTTACAGGGCATTACTTGCAAAATATGGAGCTTTAAACATATGGGAGATGGTGATGGCAACAGTCCATCTCAAGCTTGACTTGCATTTGAGTTCTGCGCATGTTGCTATGCAGGACCAGAGCAGAACCTACTACTTAAAAAGGGGGGGGGGGGGGGGGGTGTAAACCTGCTCCTCTAGGAGTCCGATCTGAAGCCACTGGGGTCAATGAAATCTTTCAGATTTTTTTTTAATTTATTTATTATTATTATTTTTAAGAGTGATTGGACCAGGCCCACATTGCTAGCAAAGCACCTTAATTTAGGTGAATGTGGGTTTCCAGGTCTTAACGTGTGTGTTGTTGTTGTTGTTGTTTTAAAGTGGGTGCCTTGGGGTGAAAGGAGGTGTTCAAAGCAGAACATAACTGTTTCTGCTTGCTAAGCTGATGTTCACTACTAAAACAATGGTCTCCATTGACTATATTTAGCTGCACTGCAGGCTGCCAAAACCAGCGCACATTGCTGTGGGCAGACAAGCAAGGAAGTCTAACACACAGCGGGACTGGAGCAGGGATAAAAGCTGTATTTCCCCAAAACTGACAATTCAAGCATTGCAGCCCTGTGAGGCTGGAACCATATCAACTGTAAGCAGCTGTCTATTCAACTTTCAAAAACTCTCTGATCAGATAATTACTGATGTTTCAAGAAACAAACTGTGCCCCCAGTTAGACCCCTGAAATGCCTCTGAATTCAAAGAGGTCATGCAAAGGTAAGTGAGGGCTTTAGTACTTAAACACTTTTCAGACATAATTCTGGTTGTAAAACACTTCTCTCCTAAATTATTGGAGACTGAAATATTTCCCTCAGTGTAATTTTCCTCAGCAGTATATTGAAAACTGTCACAATTACTTACAGTGGATCTCTTTCATAGCTCAGAAAACTTGGACCCGTGAAAAACCCTCAGAAGCTGAGCACATTTTTCTATTTCATGGAGATAAGAATAACAAGATAAGGGTTTGGGCTTAGGTTTGTTTCTTTGTTTTAGGTAGATCGATCTCCCTGCCCATCTTTCAAAATAATGTGATGACAGAATTCACTTTATACATAATATCTGAGATGCCTTATATATGCTGGTTTGTGTTGGTTTTGAATAGGAGAGGAGGACGCATACCACTATAGCCATAAAATATACTTAGTAATAAGAAAATAAATATAACATGATACCCTACACAGTCATCAGGTCAAGTCTTGTAAAGGTTCTTTGGAGACTAATGAGCATAACAGGACCCAGTGCCAGTGTGAGCGTCAGCACAGCGAGGAGCTTCCTATTAACCTTCTGTAAACGATTCAGAGCTGTCTGTGAAGCTGTATACCTTAGTTTGTCCATGCCATGTACACACAAGTGTCAATACAAACTTCCAGGGTTCCTGTGGCTAGAGTCACAGTGACCGAGATGGAGTGTGTAAGCTGTCCTGGAGCCTCCCTGGTACTGCAGAATTATGCACTTAGTGGGTTGCACATGAATAGCATTATTGGTAAAAGTGGGTTAAGGTTGTTAATGAACCAGCTATAACACCACGCAGACACAAGCATACTGATCATTTCTCAGAGTGCCAGCTCTGCATTCAGAGTGTGGTTTAGCAAACAGTAGCCTGCCTGTTGATGAGGTGACTTTCCCTTATTTATGCTCTATAGTTATATGAGCATTGCTTTTCTAAGTCACCAAACCCATTTTCACTGCAAAATAAAAAGAAAAAGCATTCATGATTACATGATTCCATCATCTTTCCTGCTGAGCCCACGCAACTACTTCTGAATACTTTTGGACTAAATTTGTCTAATATTCAGTCTCTCCTGCAGTTCCTTGTTTCACACACTTTTTTTTTTTTTTTTTTTTTTTCCTTTGCATTGGGTTCTCCAGTATATTATTCTAATCTTCAGGATTATAGCAAGCAATCTTTTTTCTACTTTCTCCTTACATTGTTGCTGAAGCACCATTTCTGTAGAACAGTAGCTATGCCAGGGTACCATTGCATCGGGAGCCTGTCTTCAGCCTGACTTGAATTTAGCTGACCAGGAGAGGTTGGACATGCTGAGATCTTTTTTTCCTGTCCAAGAGAAGACCTGGCCTGTGAGAAAAATTATTCCAGAAGGATTCAGTTGTCTCAGAATTACAGTTTCAGATCAAGGTATGTGTTCTGTCACGGTTACACTTAACTCCAGTCTCTAACAGTGGTTACTATATAAATAACAGCTGAGGGTTTGAAGTAGCTGTATACGTGACTTGTAGGACTTAGGGTGTTTTGTGCTGAAGAGGCAGCCAAACTGCTGATAAGATTGCAGGTGGAAATGGTTTCACTTCTACATGTTTTGTCCAGGGGTGCAATGAGAAGGAGAAGGACTTCACAAACATTGTTGATTAATGCTTGTAAACAAAACCTCTCTGAGGGGCCTTGTTAGACACGGCTAGAGGAATGGGTCCAATGTCTACTGATCTTTCCTGGCAGTATCTGGCAAGGTAAAAATTACTATAGAGTGAGCACATTATAAGGTGAAATTAAGCTTCTGACTATATTTGTCTAGCACTTACAGTAAAACTGTGTATGGGGAATAAGTTACAAAAATTAAGGAAGGACTGGTACTCAAGGGCAATGTTACCTTGAAGCAGCAGGCTGTTCCCTTGGATAGGCATTGCCTTGGAGCCAGGCTCAATGCTCCAGCCACTGCTGCAGGCAACCAGTCTCCCAGGGTCAGAGAACAGAGGTGAGAGCTGGGCTGAGGAGCTTGCACCAGGATGGGCTTGCTTTCTGTGCCTGGCAGAGTTCCTCAGTGGCTGCTGCTGTGTCTGGCATTACGTTGTTGTACCACAAACTCTGCAGGTGATTAAAAAAATACTGAAAGCAGTCTGTGAGAAAAAGCTTCGTCACTGTCGTCTCCCTCCACCTTTGTTTACTGACTCCAAACTGATATGCTCTGCCCATGGTCTTGCCTGCCTCTCTTCAGGTAAACCAATGACACCTGTCCAGTGTAGAGATATTTGAGGAAGAATAAAAAATCTGCCTTAAAAATACCTGGCCACATCCCGAAGGGCAGGGATCAACCCAGAATCATTTTCAATAACTCTTAGTGAAGCACAGAGCATGGTGCTGGAGGTTATAAAGTTCACTCAGACACAAAAGCCACTAATGTGTTTTCATTAAAAAGATCACTCCTTGAAACCAGTATCATTTGGAGGCGTTACTTAGGGAGCATAACAGTGAGCTTTCCAGTTGCTTTGGAGGTAAAATGTCAATTTTCTAAATGATCTCATGTTTTGGTGCCTGTTTTCTTACTAATATGGGATGAAATGACTGGAGAGGTCTTTTTGTCTTTTCATCATCCCCTTTTCTGTGGTTCTGACTTGGGATTACGCAAAAATTTTGGTAGCAAGCAGAAATTTTCTATTTTAGATGAGTTGCACACCAAATCACATATGTGTGAGCTGCCACAAGGCTTTATGTGTGCCTGGAGGGAGGCAGGTAGGCACCTTGGGAAAAGCACGGCAGCTGGAAACGGTCAGCACACACCTTGTCTCCAGCCACTCACTCTACATCTTCCTCCATGCAGATTCTCTGGGGAGTTTTCAGTCAATGGGCAGCACAACCTGGAAGATACAGGCAAGTGTGTGTTCTGTCGGTTTATCTTGGTGATGTTGGGCTGGCAGTTGACATGATATTTGAAAGGACTTTATGTGTATCTCCAGGGGTTTACCTGGCAGTCCTCTCAGCATTGTGGGGTCCATTAAATGCTGATTCCTGAATATGTTTTTCGAAATGAAGTCTTGTGGAGACTGAAAGCATGAATGGTTAGTCTTTAACACTCCAACATCTTAGTTTCTATATGGTCAAATACAATACCAGCAGTATTCTTTATATGGTATACTTTTTTAGCTGATGGGAACATTAGCAGGTAACTGCAGATTACAGAACTCCTGCTCAAAATATCAAACAGTGATATTTCTAGGTGTCCTTACTAATATAACAAAGAAACTATTGTTATAAACTTATTCCATATTTCTGGAAGAAGCATGTTTTGGGCCTTCTCCCACAAGTCCTTTTCACTCTATTTGATGTAGATAAGCAGTGCTTTCTCTACACAGAAGTCATTCGACCACATTAACAGAGTTGCAACACCTCATTTCCTTCAAACTAGAGTATTCTAGCTTGAATGAAGGAACCAAAACCACTTCTTATACAGGCCAAGCTTCCTTGCAAGAAAGTAAAACATTCACCCATCTGCTTTGGCTCCTAGTACTAGTCTGCTTGGTTGTTACTTTATATATAGGATCACCTTGCTTCCTGCAACTTGTCTTGATTAAGCAGAAGGTCAGTCTTAAGTTTAAAATTAATATAAGGATATGATTTCCAGTGATGTCATCACCTCAGCAGTTGTAAGAATAAATATTCTTCTTTGACCTTCAGAGGAAATATTGATGATTCCTGCCCCAGAACCAGAGGTTATAGGCTTTGCATTGCTAAAATATTAGATTACTTTTTTTACTGCTGAAGCTGCATCTCTAGAGAGTAACTTGGGAGAGAGCAAAAATAACTTGAAGATAACTTGAGCTGACTTATTTCCCATGCTTGATACTTAGGGCAAAGATAAAAATTCCTCTGAAAAATACATTACTCTGTACCTGGGAGAGGGGGCTGAGCTGTCTGATTTAATATAAATGTCTCATTGCCTCTGCAATACAGCACTGGAAACATTGAACTCCACACCCTGGAATAACTGGAAAAGAGAGAAAAAATTCCAAAAGTGAAGGTTTTTTTAGTATTTTTTGATATTGATTTACTATTTCTCACCTTCTGTATTAAATTCTTTCTTTTTCTTCAGCTATTTCACTATTATTGGTATGCTAGTGGGTAAAAATATTCTTCAGCCACAGGAAATATCAAATAATCTGATTGTTGCTGTTTCCTGACACATTTTTGTGTCATCATCACACTTCCCTACAATTTTGAAGACACAATCAGAAACCATGTTGAATGCCTTTGCTCATTTTTTATAATTCTGCACTGGTATAACATCATGAAAAAAAAATATATTCTAAGAAGTATAGACTCACTGAACGTGTTTAAGAGAAAAAAGCTCAAGAGTTGTGCATCTGATGGCAAGGCAACTCACAAGTGACTGTGAACCAACTTCAAAAAAAAAAGTGTCCCAGAAAATGATGTTGCATGCTGCAGCTGAATAGCTGTTCCAAGACTGCAAAAGTAATAACTTAGTGTTAATACTAAAGGCAATAAGTCTGTGTTGTCTCTGTAGGGCAAGCACCATAAAACACTGCTGTCAAAAAAAGTGTGCGTTTTGAACATGGCTGATTTGACCTTTGCAGAGAACAAGGAAGGCAGAGGGGACACTTGTTGCTCTTGTCTGATGCTTCTCCACTGTTACTACCTGACAAGATCTGCACGAGACACCCACCTTTTCCTTTTAAATGAAACCCACCTTCTGCCTTGTTGCACCATCTCTTCCAATTAGTAGTGTTTTGTTTCTATTTGTTGGACACTGATACCTTAGAGTTGTTAACCCTGTTAATCATTCATTCAGTTGTCTGTCATCATGATCAATATCACTTATTGCTTGGCTGAGCATTCGTCTCTTATTGGTGTTCATCAACATCTGTGGGTTATTGAGAAAAAAATGAAATGTAGTACCAAGCTATGGGATTTCCACCTGAATATGTCTGGACCTTGAAGTGTTTCTAAGACAGACAAGACAGAGTTAAGTTTCTGTGTTGTCCTTTGTCCTTTCCATTCTCCATTATCTGTTAGTTGTGTTTGTCTGCTGAGATCAGAAACAGTCTTTTTTTTTTTTTTTTCTTTTTTTTTTTTCCCTCCAGTTAGGCACCTATGCTGTACCTTACCCAGTGAATTATATATCCGCCGTTAAGGCCTCTGGACTATACTTTACCATTCCTAGAAATATTACCAATGGCAGAAAAACCATCTCAAAATGCTGAGAAAGATGATACACAAAAGAAATCTTTTTTTTTTTTTTCTTTTTTTAAAACACAGATTCATTTGTGACATCTGGAGGACTAGAATAAAATGGAGACTTACTTACCCAACGTGGGTCATGCTTATCACCCAACTACTAAAAGATAATGTGAGGTTTCCTAGATGGTCTAGCCATACACTTAGTGAGGATGCCATTCCTTTTGTATTTTTATTTATTTATTATTCCTGAGAAGAAGAGATATTTATTTACAAAATAAATAAATAAAATGGTATTAAGTCAAACTAAGTTGTTTTGATGTCCCCAAACGTGGATTGTAGTAAAAAGCCTAAGTTTTCGGACTCTGGTGGCAAATGTGAAAATTAAATAGGGTATTTAATGATCTCTGATCCTCTTCCTCTTACCTACTACAGAAATAAGATGTCTGGGAAAACAGTTCTCAAAACCATGATCTAAACATGACTTGCTGGAACTAAAATGGGTATGCTTCTTAATTCTGTTTATACTATGTGCTTTCTCTACTGTGTTTCTACTGATGTGAGTTAAAGAAGATATTGATCTCTCTCTGAAAGCCTGTTGTAGATTCTCAGCTGAATGGGTAATTTGAGCTGGGAGATGTGCTATCTCTAAGTTATTGTATCAATCATCTTTCTTAATGGATTAATAAGCAGATCTGGAGGCTTTGATAAATAACACAAAATAAATTCATGCCTGTTGAACTGGGGTTGTTACCTAAGGAAACAGGACAGAATGAAAAAAGCAAGCATCTTCTGAAAATAATTAAGTGGCTTTATTCACTATTGAATAAATGGCTGCCACTCTTCACCCTTTTCAGTGTTTACACTATTTAACTTGGAGGGTGTTTATATGGTGCAGGTGAGTCCAGAACTTGTTGAATCTTAATAACACACAGATGTGCTCAGAGCCACGTGCTACATCAACTCTTGCTATTAATACATCCAACATGAGTGCAACATCTATTGCTGTGCACCTGTAGCCAGCTTAGAGTATGATCAGAGCTGGTCCTTGGTTGGTCTCTGTAACAAGTCAAATCTCCTCATTTGCTTACGGTTCATTACCTGAAATACTTAACAAGACATTTACCTTCTGATCAGGTTTGTGATGATTGGGCATACCTTTTATTCCTGGAGATCAACTAATTTATCTGTCACAAAAGAGTAAGAAATTTAATTGTATTCTGACATCTATTTTTAGGGTCACAACTCACAAGATTTTTTTCTGTGACATTAACACTTTCAGGAATAACTGTAGGAGTTTCAAATAAAAATAAAAGAATCTGATGCCTTCTTTTCTCTTATTTTTGAAACCATTTGTTAAATAGCTATGAAACACAGGCTGCCCGCAAAGAAATAACTTTGCTTAAAAACTCACCTCAATTTGGTGGGGAAGTGGAGCTCTGCTATAAATAAATAAATAAATAAATAAATAAATATTGTGTATTAAAAGTGGGAGATATGAAAAAACAAAAATGAGGGGAAAATGAAGGATATTAAGGAAAGTAACATAGTTGGCATGACACAGAATAAGAAGGAGCCAGAGTACTTTAGGAACAAAAAAACCCTTGCAGTGAAATGGGGCCATTAGTAAATGGAGATTGTAAAATTTTCATAATAATACTGAAAAGAAAGAATAGTCCCTGAGAAGTGCTCTATTAAAGGTCTTCCTATTTGGAAAGAGTCAGAAAAAAAGTCCTTGTATGCCATCAGGATGCTGACATGCTTGTCGGTCCTTTACTGAGGAAGAAGAGCTTTAGCTATTTGCAAAAAGGCAGTAAGTAGATAACCCACAGAGCTACCGAAGGGTTCTTAAAAGACAGTTAAAGGCTTTTTATATCTGCAAATATGGTCATTTAATAAATATTAAGCACTAATGAGGTTCCAAAGCCCTGCAAAAGTGCTACAGTTTGAATGGGTAGTTTGGTAAGTTGAAAAATACGTATTCCATGGAGAGTAATGAGAACTGAAAAACACAGGGAAAAGAACAGGTGAATGAATGGTCTAATGGAGACTGAAACTGACAGCAAAATGTTCTTTTAAACAGAATCAGAACAAACAAACCAAGGGATTAGACTATAGCACTTATTTAAGACAAAAGATGCTGAACTGAACATTAATTATAGCGGTGGTTACTTTCAAGAAGCTTCCACAGACAAAAGCAGCAAATGAATTAGCACAAGCCATGAAGCAACACAGGAATATGAGGAAGCCCTTACACCTTACCTATATAACTGGGTAATAATGCTGTGGCTTCTACATGCAGCGTCAGTAGAAGCAATACCGTTGTCCTGTAACAGTTCAAAGGTGAATGTATAAAGTAAAAAAAAAAAAAAAAAAAAAGGGGGGGGGAATAGATTTGGAAGGACTTGGAATACAGGAAAAGGCATTGTCATGGAAAAATTAGAGATTTGGGCATGTTTCATCTGTCCAAAGATTTGATAAAATAGTAGGAAAATATATATAAGCTGAAGCTGGGAAATTTTCAGTTAAAATGATTTTTAAAAATATTAGTTTATTAATAAGGACTAAAAAACATGGTATATTGTTGAACTTTTGCCTTATAGTAAAATGTGGGTCTTTTCTAGAAGGTATGCATCCATCAAATGCAAAAGTAATGTTCACATCAGAACAGGAATACCTGGACAAAATTATATAACTGTACAAATTGGAGTTCAAGCCAGACTGATGCTGTACAGCTTTTCTTGGCACCTTTGGCTGCGGAAAAGTCATGCTCGAATTCCTTCTACTATTGTCTTTCCGTGTTACAGCTGTAAATTGATTTACTGATAATACCATACAGAGGATGAGGTAAATGTGGTAATGGTAGAAGTGGTAAAAACAGAAATTCTTTGGAAATTGGTTTCTAGACCATTTGGAGATTGGTTTCTAGACCATTTAATTTTATGTATCAATAAAAAGTTCTTAACTCTGAAATTAAATGCATGGACAGATATTGAACTCTTCCTTTCATTCTCAAAATGAACTGTGCATTTAATCAAATTTTATTTTTAACATTTAAGCCTATTTGAGAGGCTTCCAGTTTTTATCTTAAACTTTGATTCCTTTTTTTTTTTTTTTTTAATTTGGTTGTTTCAAATACTTCTCAAAGAAATATTTTCTGAATTCTATCTGAGCTTAATTTTCTCCAAAAATAACTCTTTTTTTCTTTCCCCATCAGACTATTCACACTTTAGGTGAAATCTGTGTGGGTGAACTCTTTGTATGCTAGAGACTCAATATGGTACCTTAAATGCTCATTAACACATTTTCTAGAGCAACTAGATCTGACTGTTCAAAATCACTTCTTGCCAAACTGAAGGCTGTGTGGTGGTCTGCTCTCAGCTTTCCTGAAAACATGATTCCTCCTTTTGTATCTTTGGTGTGGTGACTGTGGCTGGCTGCCAAACTCCACCCAGCTGCTCTCTCCCCCTCCTCAGCAGGACTGGGGCAAAAAATAAGATGAAAAAAACCACGGGTCAAGACAAAGACAGGGAGGTAACTTACCATCACAGGTAGAACAGACTCAACTAGGGAAAAATTAACTTGTAAATTAAAAACAGAGTTGGATGGTCAGAAACAAAGACAAAAAATAAAACACCTTCCCCTCACCTTTCACTTTTTCCCATGCCCAACTTTAGTCCTTCACTTCCAGCTCTTGTACTGCACTCCTACCCCAAGCAGCACAGGGACAATGGGAAATGGGGGGCTGTGGTCAATCCTGAGCAGCTCCTCACTGCTGCTCCTTCCTCCTCACACCTTCCCCCCGCTCCCTTGTGGGTTCTCCTCTCCACTGGCTGCAGTCCTTCAGGATAAACCTGCTCCAGCATGGTGTCTCTCACAAGGCCTCAGCTCCTTCAGGAAATATCTACATGCTCCAGCATGGGGTCCTCCATGGGCTGCAGGGAAATCTGCTCCAGCAGCTGGAGAACCACCTTATGCCCTCCTTCTCTCACTTGGTGTTCACAGGGTCATTTCTCACACTTATTTTTCCCCCTGCCCCCATGCTGCCTGTGCAGCATTTTGCCCTCTCCTAAATCCATTCCCACCAAGGTGCCAGCTGAAGCTGGAGGGCCTGGCTGTGCCCTCTGGTGGGGCCGCTGGAGCCAGCCATGTCTCCACGGGGCAGGCCCAGCCTCGCCTCATGAAGGCCCTGCAGCCACCCCATCAGTGCCTTGCCAGGCACACCCAGTATGCTTTCAATTTTTTCCCCATCTGATACAACTTTCTGGATTAGAGGCCGTGTAGCTGTGCATTCTTGCTGCCAAAAGAAAACTGAAATACCCTTATTATCATATTACCTAGTAGCTGTAGTTGATATTACTTGTGACACAGCTTATCTCTAGTGCCTTCTGCTATTGGTAACCTTGTTTTTGCTGAAAAGTGATTTCTTCGAATGAAGTCGCAGAAGATGTGATGAGCTTTTCAGTATCAGTGCTGGAAAGTGGCATAAATTTTAGGAGGATTATTTCAATACGACCATATATATATATAATGGGTTACTGGATTTATGTAATATTTTTACATGGGACTCTCACAAAATCCAGTTTACATTGGGGGGTCAGCAATAATGTCCATTCCTTTGGGCTAGAAATACTGCAAGAATTGCCCTTATTTTATTGTCTTCTGGTTTTTGTTTCTAGCTGAAACCTGGAAGGACTGTGCAAAAAAGGGGGAAAATGCTTGTGTTAGAGTCCTTACTGTACTTCAACATTGCCACATACTTTATATGCTTAGATTACCTCATTTAACTTAGCCTAGACTATCATTCATCTCCTGGGGTATTGGCTAACAGAAGAACAATGTCCCTATTTGTAACCAGGACCCCCTTCTCATCAGGAGTCTGTAACAAAGCGTGATGGAGCTGGCTGAAAGCAGGGGCTGGGAGCTGGCCCACTGCTGTGGGATCCCTTCCATAGCAGATTTGAACTAACGCCTCTCCTACAAACTGCCAAAACAAGACGCATGACAATTTCATTTGAAAAAGCTCTAGCTCAGCAACAGTGAGAGAAAATGGCCCAGCAGTTCCTTGAGGTGAAGTAGTGGAGGTAGACAGACAATACTGTATCTATGCAAGTAAGGTACTTGGAGGGAAGAGGCAGTAGTAAGTCTTGTGACTGATTTATGACATGGAAATGAGGACTATACAGAGGTATGTAAAGCTTATGCACCAGCTGAACTGATCAGCTGCCCCACACTTTCTGGTTTGCAGGAAACAGACGGGCTCTTTTATATTCATAAGGGTAAAGGAATAAATGAAATTGCATCTAAGTTCTGCGTGATGGCACAAATTCTAATGGCTGCACATGTGTTATCATTGCAGAGAATTTGAGTAATTCTAGTTCTCCACTTCATGTGTAGTGAATCAAAGGCTGACCCAAGCTGCCAGAGGCTGTCACTATATATTCACGCTATTCCCAGGGATTAGGAAAAATAGGTGGGACCTTGCATTCAACATAAGCTGTGCACAGGCTACCAGTGTCCTTCTTGTGGCTAAATGAGAAGAATAACACTTGATAAAAATCATTTTGACCCTTTCAGGTTACTCTTATCATCCATAAGAGCAGGTTTGTATATGATCACAAGAACGTTGAGAGGACATGTAAACCAAGTTCACAAGACTAACTGAACAGTACCAGAATATACGTGCGCGCAGTGTTTTTGTCTGGCCAAATATCAGGCATATCTCCTATCCCACAGCAGCATTTCAGAGCAAAGGGAAGAACACAGATGTGCTGCAGCAGCCTTATTACAGGAGTTTCTGTAGGAAGCACAGCCAGTGGAAAAATGGCATGTTCTTTTGTTATGGCTGAATGACTTCTGTTAGCATACTTCAGGTATTTTGGGATCTTGGAGTGCGAAATTAGACTGTAGATCATTCTGTTAGACTTTTCCTAAGATAACACCCCCACGCATGCTTGCTCATTGTGTTAATTCTCATGTCATGAGCTACCCAGGTATTGTGGTGCTACATGCTGGAAAGGAAAGGAAAGAGGAAAGGGAAAGAGGAAAGGGAAAGAGGAAAGGGAAAGAGGAAAGGGGAAGGGGAAGGGGAAGGGGAAGGGGAAGGGGAAGGGGAAGGGGAAGGGGAAGGGGAAGGGGAAGGGGAAGGGGAAGGGGAAGGGGAAGGGGAAGGGGAAGGGGAAGGGAGGTGAAGGGAAAGGGAAGGGAAAGGGAGGGAAGGGGAAGGAAGGGGAGGGAAGGGGAGGGAAGGGGAGGGAAGGGGAGGGAAGGGGAGGGAAGGGGAGGGAAGGGAAGGGAAGGGAAGGGAAGGGAAGGGAAGGGAAGGGAAGGGAAGGGAAGGGAAGGGAAGGGAAGGGAAGGGAAGGGAAGGGAAGGGAAGGGAAGGGAAGGGAAGGGAAGGGAAGGGAAGGGAAGGGAAGGGAAGGGAAGGGAAGGGAAGGGAAGGGAAGGGAAGGGAAGGGAAGGGAAGGGAAGGGAAGGGAAGGGAAGGGAAGGGAAGGGAAGGGAAGGGAAGGGAAGGGAAGGGAAGGGAAGGGAAGGGAAGGGAAGGGAAGGGAAGGGAAGGGAAGGGAAAAAAAAAAAAGACGATATTGTTCTGAAGAATACCTAACCACTTCCTTTCCTGTAAGAATGTACAAAATGTTACTTTGGTGTGTTTTAGAAAGTTCTGTCTTGTGACTGAGATACAATCTCAGGATTGCATTTTAGAACAGCTAAAATACTTTACCTTTTCTTGCTGGGTTATATTCTATATTGCAATTCAGTCACATATTGGGATTCAAAGACAATACTCTGAGACTTCTCAGAGCAGAAGCAAAGTCAGGGTCTGTCTATGTGCAGACTAAATAAACCTGACATCCAAGGAATGTAAATTAAGAATATCACTTTTTTTGGTGTTGGTTTAAGAACATCTTTGAAGTATTGGCAGCCTTATTATGGGATTAAAATCTTTTAAAATAGCCAATGTATCAATACTCTACAATGAGGTGTTCCAACGCACCATGTAAGATAGTAGCATGTATATTCTTCTGTCTCCGTTTACTGAAAATATTCCAGGCAGTGCCCTGAAGATTTGCAAAATATTGTTACCTCTAAAAACAGATCTATTTTGAAAACTCAGGAGGAAAGACTCGCTGTTTTATTAATTGCCTTAAACTAAAACATTGCATTCACTCAAAGTGTTTGAATGACTCTTGTTCAATCACAGTCCTGATTCAAGTATTTTTAATTCAGGAATCAAAATGCTTTTTGTTTATATCAGATAGCAGTTGCAAGAGCAAATGTGGCATAAACAGGTGCATTAAACTACAGGAACATATAGAAGCCAATAAATAAGAGCACACATTGAACATTTACAGAAACATTTCTGAACAACATACATTTTGCCTTTGTGAACAATGACATGGAAAAAAAATATGAATCATAGAATCAGAGAATCATAGAATATCCTGAGTTGTAAGGGACTCACAAGGATCATCAAGTCCAACTCTTGGCACCACACAGGTCTACCCAAAAATTCAGACCATGTGACTAAATGCACAGTCCAATCACTTCTTAAATTCAGACAGGCTTGGTGCAGTGACTATTTCACTGGGGAGCCTGCTCCAGTGTGTGACAACCCTTTTGGTGAAGAACCTTTTCCTGATACGCAGCCTGAACTTCCCCTGTTGCAGCTTGATTCCATTCCCTTAGGTCCTATCGCTGGTCACTAAAGAGACTAGATGAGCACCTGCTCCTCCACTCCCCTTTATGAGGAAGCTGTAGACCGTGATGAGGTCTCCCCTCAGCCTCCTCTTCTCCAGGCTGAGGAGATCAAGTGACCTCAGCCGCTCCTCGTATGTCTTACCCTCTAAGCCCTTCACCCTCTTCATAGCCCTCCTCCGGACACTCTCCAATAGTTTCACATCCTTTTTGTACTGTGGTGCCCAGAATGGCACACAGTACTCGAGGTGAGGCCGCACCAGCGCAGAGTAGAGCGGGACAATCACTTCCCTCGACCGACTAGCAATGCCGTGCTTGATGCACCCCAGGATACAGTCGGCCCTCCTGGCTGCCAGGGCACACTGCTAGTTCATATTCAACTTGCTGTCAACCACAACCCCCAGATCCTTCTCTTCAGCGCTACTCTCCAGTGTTTCGTTGCCCTGTCTGTACAGATAGCCAGGATTGCCACTTCCCAGATGCAGGACCCGGCACTTGCTTCTGTTAAAATTCATGTGGTTGGTGATCGCCCAGCTCTCCAATCTGTCCAGATCTCTCTGCAAGGCCTTTCCACCCTCATCCAAGTCCACAACTCCTCCCAGTTTGGTGTCGTCAGCAAATTTACTCAAAAAACCTTCTTGTCCTACAAATAAATCATTTATAAAAACATTGAAGAGGACTGGCCCTAAAATGGAGCCTTGAGGGACCCCACTAGTGACCATCCGCCAGCCAGATGTGGCCCCATTTACCACAACCCTTTGAGCCCTGCCCGTCAGCCAATTGCTCACCCATCGTATGATGTTTTTGTTAAGTTGTATGCTGAACATTTTGTCCAGTAGGATCCTATGGGAAACCGTGTCAAAAGCTTTGTTGAAGTCCAAAAAGATCACATCAGCTGGTTTCCCTTGAGCGATTAGATGGGTGATCTTATCATAAAAGGAAATCAAATTTGTTAGGCAGGACCTACCCCTCATGAACCCATGTTTTCTGGGACCAATGACTGCATTGTCCCCCAGGTGCGCTTGAATAACTTCAAGGATCATCTTCTCCATAATTTTACCAGGCACTGACATGAGACTGACAGGCCTGTAATTGCCAGGGTCTTCTTTCTTCCCCTTCTTGAAAATTGGTCTGTGAGATTGCCCTTCTTGAATGAATTAGTCTGTGAGATAAAATTATTTTGATATAGTGGTCATTATCATCATAACATTATCAAATCTGATAGCCAGCAAAACATCTGGCTTTAACAGACACATCAGTGAAAGAGTTTGTGTCTTCCTTTGTCCTACTTTCCATCCACTTTATCAATGCCTATTGCCACAGATTTCATGAACCTAAATAAACTGCACTTAATTATGCTAACACATGGAAAAATCAAGGAGTATGTTATTTTGCCTTGTGTTTTTTTGTTGTTGTTTGTTTTGTCTTTTATTTATTTATTTTTTCTTTCCCTAAGCATTCAGATAAAGTTTTAGTAGAACTAGCTTGGATCATCAGGTCTGTATCTCCAGCAAATGTAAGGAGAAAAGTGAACTATGCTTGAGGTTCTTACTGTTTTTAAGGAGACTTTTATGAACTTCTTATGCCACAGAAGAGATATGCAGCTGCTATTCTGACTGTCTCATATGAATGGTCTCATCTGAGATTTAAATGACTTCTACACCTGAGATCAATTTACAGGGTCTTGTGCGATAACATTTGAAGCTGTCATACCCACTGCTAGTCCAACTAATGTGACTTAGCACAGCTAGCAATGTATGCTCAGTAAATGACGGAACCTGAGTGAGGATGGAGATTGAATTACACTCCCTCACGTCTCATAACGGGCAATTTTTCAAGGTCAATACTTAGGTGAACAAGTGGAACAGCATATGGCGATGTTCTGTGTGACCACCATGCACCATGTATACAGTTGATTCCCCAGGATGGGGGTGGGTGTGGAAGCATATATTTTCCCAGAGATATGGGAACAAATAAAGATAGTAGGGCCTTCCTCCCTTCCCCAAAACACGCTGCTTGGACTTATCAAAGTCAGACTGTTTTTGTCCAGATGGAACACTTCACATGGAGACCATTAAAACAGAGGTGGCAACAAAAACTGAGGAGAAGAATAGATTTGCTTTTCAAGACCTCCTGTCAAAGAATTGTCCAACAAACAGACATGCCCAGTGATTGCTTTAAAGTGCAAGTGGAAATTCTCCATAAAGGCCAACTAAACTTTAAATTTGCAATTGCCTAGTACTATATGTAAATTATTTTCTTCTGAACCTAATGTCCTAATCCAAGGAATTACTGTGTTATTATATATATATGTATATACATTTACTTTTTTACTTGTGTTATTCTAGTCTGTGAAGTTAACAAGAAGTAGGTAGTAAGGATAACCTGTTCTCTTTGTGATGAATCTTTCTCTTCAGGGGATGATAGTCCCCAGGCTTCAGTTCACCTAAAAAAAAAGTCCATACATAGAATAACTCAATTTGCACCCAAGAACACTTCTATTTTTCTTGCACAGAGTTAAGGGGATGGTTGGCATTAAGTCATGTGTTTTACCCTGGGATATGGAAGAAACATCACATCTTCAGGAGAAGTGGTTTGTTTCCTTTAGCTGAGAGGCTAACTTTGGGTTCCACCAAAACCAGCTCCTGATTTCTGAAAAATGATGAGGCAATAATTTGTTATTGTCATGATAAAAAATGTATATTTCCTTAGTTGAAGAAAGACTGGAAAAGTTATCTGTTAATCTTAAAATGGCTAACATTGTGTTTCGTAAGACAAGTTCTACAGGGTAACAGGAAACATTTCACTGTGTCGGGTTTAGCTCAAATGAGCTTTGATAATGATAAACGATGATTTGTTTAGGATTTGTGAACAGCTTATTTATGTGTTCTGTAGACTCTTAATAACAATTTCTCCAAGTTTTCCCTACCCTAGCTGAACATAAATGATCGGTGAATGTCAGCAGTCATTGGGAGTTTTGGATGCTATTTTGGTAGTTCACGAGATGGGAAATACAGCTGACCATCCACATGATATTTATAACATATGTTTAAAGTGAATGGAGGAAAAATGGAAGTATTACCACCAAAGGCGATATTAGCAGTTAATTTAAGACCAGCTTGTGGTGACAGTAGATATAAAGCATTCTAGCTCCTCTTACTTCTCCTGAATAGCATCTGATAGTGTAGCCTTTAAATCACATAATTTTTGTGTATGTGTTAAATTCTGTGGCAGCTTCATGCAAGACAAGGCACTGAAATGTAATCTGGTTTACTGTACTACAACTCTGAATTTTGGTCAGACAGAACAGCAGTGTTTTTGAATGTATAGGCCATTGTAGTGGGTTTACGTGGTAAAGTTTTGGAAGTGGGGGCCATAAGGCAGTGGCGTATGCGAGAAGAATCCAGAAGCTGCCCCATGTTAGATAAGGGCCCTGCCGCTGGCCAGAGCCGAGCCAATAAGCAATGTTGTGTGTGCCTCTGTGAGAGCAGATTTAACAAAGGAAAGAATAAAAACCTGGTGAGGAACAGCAGCTGGGTGAGAGAGAGGAGTGAGAAACATCCCTGCAGGAGGGCAGGAGGTGCCCCAGGCAGGCAGCAGCAGTTCCCCTGCGGCCTGTGGAGAGGCCCCTGGTGGAGCAGGCTGTCCCCCTGCAGCCCATGGGTCCCACACGGAGCAGATCTCCACGCTGCAGCCCCCCCGTGGAGGAGCCCCCGGTGGAGCAGGTGGAGGTGGCCTGGAGGAGGCTGCGGCCCATGGAGAGCCCCCGCAGGAGCAGGCCCCGGGCCGGAGCTGCAGCCCGTGGAGAGGAGCCCACGCAGGAGCAGGGGTCTGGGGGGAGCTGCCGCCCACCCGTGGGGGACCCGTGCTGGAGCAGTTTGCTCCTGGGGGATGGACCCCGTGGTACGGAGCCGTGTGGGAGCAGTGCTTGAAGAGCTGCTGCCTGTGGGCAGCCCCCGCAGGCTCAGTTCGGGAAGGACGGCATCCCGTGGGAGGGACCCCGCGTGGGGTGACCGTGAAGGAGAGGCGGAGATGAAGCAGCAGGGACTGACTGCAACCTTCATTCCCCTGCACTGCTAGGGGGGAGGAGGTGGAAGAGGGCGGATGGGGGGAAGGTGTTTTAGGTTTCCTTCCTCTGTTTCTCACTTCTCTGGCTTGTTAGTAATAGGCAATAAATGTTACTATCTCCCTACTCTCAGTCTGTTTTGCCTGTGACAATAATTGTTGAGTGATCTTCCTGTCCTTATCTCAACCCTTGAGCCCTTTGCATCAAATTTTCTCCCCCTTCCCCTTTGAGGAGGGGGAGTGAGAGAGTGGCTGTGGTGGAGCTTGTCTGCCCACCTGAGTAAAACCACCACAGCCATGTGTCTGAACACACTGCTTCATCCTTTCAGTGAATTATTTTATTCCTGCGTGCTGAGTCACAAAATGCTATAATCTAGATTCTGAGTACTCTGCTATCAAAACTTCCTTTTATTTTTGCCAGTGTTGCCTGTCCCTTGCTGCACTAATCCAGTATTTCCTGACAAGCAGTTACTTGCTGAAGTGCCAATTTTGTGGGAATTAGCTTTACTATTTATTTGTATAGGTGAACCAGAAGTGCTGGTAGAATAGCATTACCAGAAGGGTGCTCTTCTTCATATTGCCTTACATTCCCAAGTCTCCTGTCACTTTCTCTGTTAAACCAGCTGGCAGATCTCTATGATGAGATTTCCCCCAGTCTGGCCATCAGTTTAGTTAGTGCAGCTCCCTTTTTGGTGAAAATGGCTGAGCTGTGCTCTGCTGCTGTTACTATCACAGAATGACCTGGAGATCTGAAGCAAAAAACAGATGTCTCAATAAATTTTTGTCAAGATGTAATTATCTTGGGAGTAGGGAAACAAATGGTGGGGAGAGTTAGAACCAGATGCATGAACTTCAAGATTCGCAATCATAATTACAAGGAAATTTTGAGGAGCCAATGAGAAAATGGCTGGAGGAGCATAGGAGAAAATCCCTCATTAACTGCTTGTGATTTTGATTTCACATGAATCACTGGAATTTTGTTTCTGCTAATGGTACTCAAAGCAAGAACAGTGGGGGTTGAACAAAAGGTATCATCCTGAGTGCTTTTTAAGAAATAAATCTTGGCCAATAAGACAGGCTATCTTTCCCCCAGGAATCTGGCCAAGCCATTTCTTCCTTTTGCAGTGAACAGAACATGATGAACTGTGGATTTTGTCAGTAACCATAAAAACTTTGTGTTTTCACTACGTAGAATGTTGGTTGCATATTAATACAACGTGCTGGCATATGTGGGGGGTGTGCTTTGTAAAGAAATTCTTATGTTTCCACTGTATAAAAAAAAGTGGGAATGCTGGTTGTATTGCAAATTGAATAGAATTTCTTCTGAGTGTTTAAATAACAAGCCAAAACTAAAGGTTGGATCCAGATCACATTTCAAAGCCTGACTGGGTGCTTGGACACAGAGGACAGTGTATAAGTATTCCAAACCTGCAAGGTGAGTATTATTATTAGTGTTTTAGTGGGTTTTTATTTATTTATCTATTTATTTATTTGTTTATTAATGGAAGTAGAGTTCTTATTGTTGAGTTAACCAGTATTTTACAGTTTTAATAATGTAAAGAACCAGTTCCTTATGAGGTAGGGTGAAGCCTGTAGCTTTTATTATAGGCTACTTGCCCCTACTCACATTCCATATCTTAGCAAATGTCTTACAGTGCTACTGGGGGTCCTTATGGTGGCAGTCTTGTGGTAAAAATTACTCTGTACCAAGCAGTGCCAGCCATAGACTTCACTACAGAAAGTTATTTTTAGAACTTTGTTAGTTGCTCTTTGAAGACTCATTCCACAAATTAGATCTTCGCATCTGCTGTTCAGTGATATGGTGACATTTGCAGTACTCTTTCTGAAGGTGCATGGTGTGTGACAGAGCAAGATCACCACTCTAAAACAGTAGGTTTAGTAAGGAAAACTAATCTACTCATCCAGTATTGAACTACATGATCCAAAATTACATATTTTTATTGGTGGTTTAACTTTGTTTTTTTTTTTTCTTTTATTTTCTTTATTTTCTTTATTTTTTTAAAGCCCCCAAAGGAGATTTTGTTTCTTTGAATGAAGCAAGACTTTTTTTTTTTTTTTTTTTTTCAGGTGCATTTTAAGAAAATGTTGGGGGTAGTCTTGCCTGTTTGTTAAAATGCCTTTTAGGTGAAAATAAAAGAAATCATTTCTAGCTGCTATGAGCGATGTTGCAGAAATTCCAGAGTGATTAGAGGGCTTCCTAGCTCAGACAGCACTCAGATTCTCCACTTCCTGTGCAAAAGCCATTGCCATTCCCCGAGGCACTACATACTGCAGCTTGGTACGTCCACAGATCCCCTTACCAGAAGTGCTGGCACCTGAAGCACCATATGCAGCTGGGCCACCTTCCACGTCTTTCTGCCCAAGGGACTGGTTTAACTTGCAGGAACTTTACCACTAGAAGAAGTTTAATGAATTAAAGCTCTACTGAGGTAAGTTTCGGTTCATTGCAAAGGCTTCCTTCTTCATCTGCCCTTCTTTGCCTCATACTCATACCCATTCTGTAAGCATAAAAGATTGCAGTGTTGTTTATCGTGACATGCAAATAGCAATTTATAGGAAGAGTTCTCACAGCTTGCAAAGTAGGTGGCTTGTGTTCATTCTGTGAAGATGAGTAAAGGTTATTCAGGAAACAGTAAATTTTTTCTAATGTAATTGTCACCTTGTTTAAACATTTCTGGGTTTGGACACAGTCATCTTATGGTGTCAAAAAAAAAATATGTCCAAGCTGGTTCCCCTGAAAAGGTGGTCTCATTGTTCTCAGATGCCCTGCTTTTTGCTGTTCTGTCAGATGCAAAGTCAAAGGCTATGTTCTGTCCCCAACCCAAAGAAATGCCTGGGACCCCTTTTATAACCTCATTGGTGGAAGTGTGGTGTTTCTGTTTTTTCTTAAGAAGTATGACAACCAAATTATAGAAGACACAACCTCACCTCAGAACTCTTACTAACCTGTCAGTTTTTCCCTTTTATATGGTCCATTTTGGAATTAATACTAATGGTTGTCCCCCATTCCCGCACCACCCACAAAAGTAAATTTTAGTGGTCAAGGCTGTTCTTTAAGAGACAAGGAGACTATTTAACACTTTCTGTGACTCTCCTGTGGTAACAAACATCCCTTTATCTTCTTCCTTATTGATATGTTTTCAGGTATTTCTGATTAGACATTAGACATTAGGAAATAAGCAGGGAGGAATTAAAATAAATGGGGATTCTTTATTAAAATTCAATGTTTATAGTTGCAATTTGTTCACTTGTAGCATGTCCCTTCCCTTCCCTTCCCTTCCCTTCCCTTCCCTTCCCTTCCCTTCCCTTCCCTTCCCTTCCCTTCCCTTCCCTTCCCTTCCCTTCCCTTCCCTTCCCTTCCCTTCCCTTCCCTTCCCTTCCCTTCCCTTCCCTTCCCTTCCCTTCCCTTCCCTTCCCTTCCCTTCCCTTCCCTTCCCTTCCCTTCCCTTCCCTTCCCTTCCCTTCCCTTCCCTTCCCTCCCCTCCCCTCCCCTCCCCTCCCCTCCCCTCCCCTCCCCTCCCCTCCCCTCCCCTCCCCTCCCCTCCCCTCCCCTCCCCTCCCCTCCCCTCCCCTCCCCTCCCCTCCCCTCCCCTCCCCTCCCCTCCCCTCCCCTCCCCTCCCCTCCCCTCCCCTCCCCTCCCCTTCCCCTTCCCCTTCCCCTTCCCCTTCCCCTTCCCCTTCCCCTTCCCCTTCCCCTTCCCCTTCCCCTTCCCCTTCCCCTTCCCCTTCCCCTTCCACTTCCCCTTCCCCTCTTTCCTTTTTTTCCCTATATATAGTGACATTCATAAAAGGCTTGCTTGAATGGAAACTGTTTAAAACCACCCTGGAAAAATAAGCTTTTGCTCTCCTCTGCTTCAGAGTGAAGCTGAAAATACAAATGCAAGATTAATTTTCAGTTCCTAATTTATTCAGTAGAACAGGGCTAACACTTTCAAAGATGCATTGCAGACTTAGATATGTGATTTACTGAATTTAAGTGGCAATGGACACCTAATCTTAACCTTACAGGTAGGTTTATAGAAGTCTTTTGAAAATTTAAACATGAACATAACATTTATTTAGGAGCAAGAAGTCGCTTGAATTCTAACACAAAGGAGAAAAGAACAAAGATCAAATGAGATCTTTCATATGCCTCAGAGCTGCCTCACTGTACAGGTGCCCATTTTTTTCCAGCACAGTACTCCTTTTTTTTTTTTTTTTTTTTTCTGTAAATACTTAACATGGTCCAGATATATCTAAATAACAAAATGAGGTTTTGTTGGTAATATGTTCTATGTTAATTTATCTAACCTCTGTGTCAATGCTAATGCAAAGACAGACATATTAACATAATATTGACTTTGACACATATTATAGTAGACATAACCCATGCTACTATGCTTTTATTCCTATTAAATACTAATGTGAGTAATGGAAATGTGCTATGATATGTTATTATTGTACTTTTCTTCTGTTTACTTGTATGTCACCTCTTAACAACTACCTGCATAAGTCATGCTGAGGTCAATAGATGAAGTAATATGTCTTCTGAAACAGCAGCCCAGCAAAGATCTCTTCCAAAGAATGCATAATGTTTTAATTCCACCAGGACAAGAACAAGTTACATCCCATTTTGAGCTACCCATCTGAACAGTTTAGTGGGTAGACCATTCACTCAAGAAATGAAAAGTTTGATGTATTCCTGTACAGTCCAGTTGTGAAGAGTACAGTAAGGCTGTAGTCTGACTTTCTGAAATGTTATGGTGTCAATGTTCTGTTGAGACAGGGAAAGTCTAATTTTGTGACTAAAACAATTCCTGGAGAATGGTCTGCTGGTTTCAATAAGAGTAGCGAGCATCTATTTAACTTGTAGCTCCTCCTTTGTGGAGGAGCTTTGTTTGTTTGTTTATTTTTACAATGGAGAAAATAATGTATTAGAAATTTTAGTGGCATTAGAAATTTTAGTAAAGCTTGATTTACTTTAACATTAACAAGACATTTTGAAATGTTTGCTTTACTTGCTTCTTTCTCCTCTTGCGTATGGTAGACCAAAATACAAAAAGTCCCTTGGGATACACAAGTCATTTACTAGTACATTTGTCATCTTCTTGTTGGTATACTTTTTTTTTTTTATATATATATTAATCAATAGATAATTTACCAGTGGTTTGTTTCAAAACACATTAAGATGAATGGTGAGGCCGCATCTCGAGTACTGTGTTCAGTTTTGGGCCCCTCATTACAAGAAGGACATCGAGGCCCTGGAACATGTCCAGAGAAGAGCTACGAAGCTGGTGAAGGGCCCGGAGCACAAGTCTTATGAGGAGCAGCTGAAGGAACTGGGGTTGTTTAGTCTGGAGAAGAGGAGGCTCAGGGGAGACATTATTGCTCTCTACAATTACCTGAAAGGAAGGTGTGGGCCTCTTCTCGCAGATAACTAGTGACAGGACTAGAGGGAATGGCCTCAAGTTGTGCCAGGGGAGGTTTAGGTTGGAAATGAGGAGACATTTCTTCTCAGAAAGAGCAGTCAGGCATTGGAACAGGTTGCCCAGGGAGGTGGTGGCATCACCATCCCTGGGGGTGTTTAAGGAAAGGTTGGACCTGGTGCTTAGGGACATGGTTTAGTGGGTGACATTGGTAGTAGGGTGATGGTTGGACCAGATGATCTCAAAGGTCTCTTCCAACCTTAATGATTCTGTGATTATGTGATTCTATGAATGTGAAGCTGGGCCTTCATTTGGTGTGCAATTTGGTGTGTGGTCTGCAGCGGTGGTCATCTAACTATCCTTAATGTTAACAAAGTTACTGAAAACTATTGTTGTCTCGTAAACAAATAGTTAAATTCCTTGCATTGCAGATAAGAAAGAAGTTCAATATATGGCACAGAAGTGTACAGTTTCCAGGTTGGCATAGCCCAAAGACTACTGCCATTCAAAATCAAATTGTCCATCACAGCCTGGCTTGTCATTTCCTTAGTCTGTGTACCCTGATGGTGCTCTGCTTCATCTCTTGAGCTATTTTGTACACAGTTGTTGATCTGCTGATATACAGGTAGTTCTATGATCCCTCTGCTTAACAGCTCGACGAAGTGCTCACAGAAATAAATGGCCATTAAGGAGACCAAGGCAGCAAGTCTAATACTCAAGATACTGACATCTTTCATCAATGGCGAGCACGAGAAGAGTCTTGGTGCGGTATGGTCAGGCGACAAGGAAGGAATACAGGGATGCTGTTAGTGTTTGTAGGGAGAAAATTCGTGTGGCCCACTAGAGTTGAAGCTGGCCGTGTCTGTTGGAGACAATAAAAAAGTTTTTTTTAGATCTGTGAACATAAAAAGGAGAACCAAAGAAAACATACGTCTGCTACTTGATGGGGAAGGTCTCCTCACAGACAATGACACAGGCAAAGCAGAGAAGTTTAATGCCTTCTTCGCCTCTATGTTCAACACTGATGATGGGCTTCGGGACCGAGGGTGCCCTGAGCTGGAGGACCATGACGGTGGGAATGATAAACTTCCAACTGACCCTAAACGTGTGCGGGATTTGCTGCTCCACCTGCATCCATACAAGTTCATGAGTCCGGATGGGATTCATCCCAGGGTGCTTAAAGAGCTGGCTGACGCCATCGCGGGACCTCTCTCAATTATTTTTCAATGATCTTGGAAATATGGAGAGGTCCCAGTAGACTGGAAGCTGGCAAATGTTGTGCCAATTTTCAAGAAGGGGAAGAAAGAAGAAGACCCTGGCAATTACAGGCCTGACAGTCTCACGTCAGTACGTGGTAAAGATATGGAGAGGATGATCCTTGAAGTTATTGAAGTGCACCTGGGGGACAATGCAGTCATTGGTCCCAGAAAACATGGGTTCATGAGGGGTAGGTCCTGCCTAACAAATTTGATTTCCTTTTATGATAAGATCACCCACCTAATCGCTCAAGGGAAACCAGCTGATGTGATCTTTTTGGACTTCAACAAAGCTTTTGACACAGTTTCCCATAGGATCCTACTGGACAAAATGTTCAGCATACAACTTAAAAAAAACATCATACGATGGGTGAGCAATTGGCTGACGGGCAGGGCTCAAAGGGTTGTGGTAAATGGGGCCACATCTGGCTGGCGGATGGTCACTAGTGGGGTCCCTCAAGGCTCCATTTTAGGGCCAGTCCTCTTCAATGTTTTTATAAATGATTTGTTTGTAGGACTAGAAGGTGTTTTGAGCAAATTTGCCGACAACACCAAACTTGGAAGAGTTGTGGACTTGGATGAGGGTGGAAAGGCCTTGCAGAGAGATCTGGACAGATTGGAGAGCTGGGCGATCACCAACCACATGAATTTTAACAAAAGCAAGTGCCGGGTCCTGCACCTGGGACGGGGCAACCCTGGCTATACGCACAGACTGGGCGATGAGACGCTGGGGAGCAGCCCCGCAGAGAGGGATCAGGGGGTTGTGGTTGACAGCAAGTTGAATATGAGCCAGCAGTGTGCCCTGGCAGCCAGGAGGGCCAACCGCATCCTGGGGTGCATCAAGCACGGCATCGCTAGTTGGTCGAGGGAAGTGATTGTCCCGCTCTACTCTGCGCTGGTGCGGCCTCACCTCGAGTACTGTGTGCAGTTCTGGGCACCACAGTACAAAAAGGATGTGAAACTATTGGAGAGTGTCCGGAGGAGGACTATGGAGAGGGTGAAGGGCCTAGAGGGTAAGACATATGAGGAGCGGCTGAGGTCACTTGGCCTGTTCAGTCTGTAAAAGAGGAGGCTGAGGAGAGACCTCATCACGGTCTACAGCTTCCTCATAAAGGGGGGTGGAGAGGCAGGTGACCTATTCTCCGTTATCATCAGTGATAGGAGCCACGGGAACGGTGTGAAGCTGAGGCAGGGGAGGTTTACGCTGGACATCAGGAAGAAGTTCTTCACCGAGAGGGTGGTTGCACACTGGAACAGGCTCCCCAGTGAAGCAGTCACTGCACCAAGTCTGTCTGAATTTAAGAAGTGATTGGACTGTGCACTTAGTCACACGGTCTGAATTTTTGGGTAGACCTGTGTGGTGCCAAGAGTTGGACTTGATGATCCTTATGGGTCCCTTCCAACTCGGGATATTCTATGATTCTATGATTCTATGTAACTAACAAGGAAGAACACCTTTATTTTGTGTCATAGTACTGGCCATTTTGGAAATGTGCAATGTAGTGTTGTCCGTCCAATTTCCTGTCCTTAACTTTAAAAAAACATTTCTAAGAGAACGACTAATAAGCAAAATGTTTAGTTTGATTTTCAGTATTTTAAGATCAAACATTTCTGTATTTTTTATCCTTGGTTTTACATTTTATAACCAAGTAGTCATTCAATTTAAGCATTAAATGCTGAAGTTCCTCAGCATGAACAACCTGTCTGGTTAAGGTAAAGCAGAGATTATTTTTTTTCATAGTCCAATTTTAAATAAACAATCGCAAAAACATTGCATAAATAAAATAAAAGTGGCATAATCCAATTTAACAAAGAAACATTTTTTAAGTGTAATTTTGTTTGCAGTCTCATAAGTCTTAATAAGATTAGAGCTTAAATAAATAAATAGATTTAGAACTGCACACTTCATTCTTCAGAAAACTCAGTAAATACCTAATTTTAATGTAACTTGCTCTGGATTTTATGCTGCAGCTTTCTTTTATTCTTCACGCACCTCTTCCAATCCAACCCCCATACCACATGCTCTGCATTTCCCCCGCTTTCATTTCATCCTTCTAAGAACTGCTTAGTCTAAGTACATTGAGAACACTATGACACGTCCCAAAAACATAAAGTTAACCCATAAGTGTCCTGTGACATACTGCATAAACTCAGAAAAACAGTTCTTACATAACCTTGTCAAACAATACTCACTTCCTAGCAGCTGCCACTGCCCTGAAATTAATAAAATTATTGTAAAGGCTACCTTCCTGAGTACACCAGTGACACACTGTAATGCAGGAGTTAATTACCATCATATTTTTACTCTGTTCAATACCATTTTTCTCATCAGCTCTCTTTCTCCCTTATGCACTGCATTTCATAAATAAATGGCAAGATAGAAAACTTTGGTTAAAAACTTCTTATGAAAACAAACAAACAAAAACCCTCTGGACTATATGTGCTCCAGTATCCAGTATGTAAATATACTTCTTTTCAAAGGCAATGAAACAGTTAAGATCTCTGAGATGAAAAATAGATTCTAGTAGATCTTTGCTATTTTGTTGATTTAAGGGTTGACTGTAATCATGCTCCTTAATTTATTTTTCATTTTCATTCCATTGAATAAACCCTGCAGGTTTACAGTTCCATGGCTTATTGTATGTATGTATGCGTTGTTCAGAACTTAAAACTTTATGGAGAATTCTGCTTTCTTCTCATGTGCTTTTTTTTTTTTTTTTAACCAGGAAGTAGTAAAATGTTTTGAGATGCTATTGAGTCTTTAAGTTACAAAATCTAGATTCCACCTTAAAAATGTTTCATACTGTACATTGCATAGCCTGGGGTGGTGACTAGCTGCCAAATATCTATCAGAGAGTGATTTATGATATATGATATGTTCCTCAGCCCAAGTGGAGACTGTTTAGTTGAAACATGAGAAAGGAGAGGCCTTGTGCTCTCAAAACCATGATGACAAATTTCTGTTTGGCTTTCTGAGGGAACATACAGTACAAAACGTGCCATATTTTACAACACTAAAACTTATGTAAGGAGCAAAACTAAATTCACTTAACCCCTGGTTTGATTAAGGTTTTCATTTTTTTTTTTTTTAGTTAAGTCTGCATCTTCACATAAACGAAACAGTTTAAATTTTGCTTCTACTTTCCTTTCAACTTTAACTAAAGCCTGTGTTATGATTTCTGATGCTTTCTGTTCTGATTTTTTTTTTCCCTGAAGCTCTGAAGAAGTACCTCTCCCATATGGCTTGTGGGATCTACACTTCGACATGCTTGTGTAGAACAATATGGACGGGTATTCTGCAGTCCTGAACAACAAAATTCTCAGAGGTCTTCTGATATTATTCATGGACACTTGTAGCCAGGGAAAACAAATAAATAAATAAAGTCTGCATAATCCAGCTGATAAATCTTGTTTAGACAGGCATTCAGTCACCACAGTACCTAAGTGCCAAAATACATCACGGAATAGAAACAAACTCAAACCTTTGTTACGTAAAGTAGGCTGGATTTATTTCTTTATATCATTATATTTTCCTTCTTTGCATGTCCTTACTCTGCATTTGTTTTTCACGACGTTTTACTGTGGGAGAACAGCTGGTATGAAAGGCTGTCTTTACACAGGGCAGTGAAAATGATCAGTTCAGAGGCTGTTCTGATCTCAAGTAAACCTGTCGCAGCTGCACAGTTAAGTACGTGTCATCTGCAGCATTTTGTATCTGCAAATGAAATCCTGAACTCAGGCAGAAGATGCAGCAAGAATATACTATGAAAGCACATAAACTGTTGAAAAAAATCTTGCAGGTCCTCAGTATCTGACAAAATCTTTAAATCTAAAGAGGCAGAGTGCAGAGGGAAGGAAATACTTTCGTACTGTATTTCTACAAATGACTAGTTATGAGATTGGTCATATATGTTCTGGTGAATCTAGGAATGCTTTGCAGGCCTTCTGTGACATTGTCCCAGCTCTGTATTCAAGTGGACCCAGAAACACGGTAGCACTGTTCTCTGTGGATTTCTGTGGAAAGGTAAGGTCCCAGTAGAGCCAGGGAGTAATCTGGCCATTTCCACAGTCCTGGCAGCTGGTAGACAGGACCCTGGCAGGTGTAATTGTACCCATCCTCCACTCAGCCCAGATACAGACAAGAAGGCAAAGTAATATGTTCTGTGACATAACAGGAAACTGTTAGAATAAAAGAAACTTACTTTGCCTCTTCTGAGTCCCTGTAAGGTTCTTAAACACAAGACATTATTTCAATAGGATTCACTGAGAACATAGATAATTTCCACATACGTGATTAGCACAGTTATTTGGAGAAGCTGCAAATCATAATGTAGACTTTAGAGGTCACTTTGGCTTCAGTCCACTGAGGCTGTTGGGATGAAATTTCAGGCTTTTATGTGGAACATTCAGAGAGCAGAGGCTGTAGAGAATTAATAGAGACACCATTAAGACAGAGAAGAAAGAGACTGCTGAAGGGTCTGGCTAAATAAACTGTCACACAGATATGTTTCTGTTTACATAGATCATTCTTCTTGGTCAGTCAGAATTAAATCTCTGGGAAATCAGATTCTGACTAGTCAGTCAATAATGGAAAAAAATCAGTCAACCCTGGCTGTTGAGAATTGCTATCCTTTTCAGTTCCTAGATCAATATGCTGTTGTCTTTGGAGTTAATTAATGGCCTGTTCCAGGTATACGCAAGTCAACAACTCAGGAAAGCCCCCTTGCTTCTTGAAAGCCCTTCTTTTTGTTTTGTTACTCACAAGTCCAGGTGTAGCAAGCTGTTGTGGGGTAATGCAGCTGATTGTTTTGAGAAAAGGTGCAAGCTGGAAACCTGTCTAAGAACTACATACGTAACTGGGAATTGAGCAATCATTAGTTTGGGAATGAAGACACTCCATCACTCAAAGTTGTGCAGCTATCTGACTTCACTGAACTTATCTCCCCAAACTGATATTTAGTGTGACACTTTCTTACATTAAATTGAATCTTGAGGTATTCTGATCTATATCTTCAGGAACCTGTGGCTTTTTGTAGTCCTGCCTTAAATGTTAACTTATTTGTTGTCATATATTGTCACGTTTTCATCCAAACTGAGAAATCAAATAGCACCCTGAATCTAAGTACACCCACTGTAATGCCTGTGGGATGTGAGGAGGCATGGAATATTGTAAGGAAAATAAGCAGAAACTTTACAACATTTAAGAATGGACTGAGAGACAGAGACATGAGTCTGAAAAGACAAATTCTGTCCCGTGATCAGTGTGAACTTTTTTTTTTTATGTTCTGAATTAATCCTCCTTCCTGGATGGCTTTATTTTTAATGCAGAGAAATGATATTGCACAAAGCACTGCTTAAGCTGTTGCCAGGATCTTGTCTGTTTTGAGATCCTTACTTTCTTCTGTCCAGACAGGCACAACTACCATTGTTTTGTGTAAAGTGACACAGCCTCTTTTGCCACAAGGATCTAGCCTCAGCTGTTTTTTATCTGGAAGATACAGGAGCGGTTAACAGTAAGAGAGGCAGTATAGAAAATGCATACCAAGGTACTGAGATTCATGATAGGCCTTTATGATTGCTTTTCCACTATATCTCTCAGTGATACATCCATATCGGATGTTCTGAAATAATGGTGCTTTGTAATCACAGTAGAAGTGTGCCTATGGAATGACAAACAATAGCTGTTTGAAATGACATTTTTGGGAAAAAAAAAAGGCAAAATAATCTTCAGGCCTTCCAGCCTGAAGAATGCTGGTATTATTTGTTACTTTACTGAAAATACTGAGAAGATCTAGTTCTTTTTAAGAAAACATTGTAAGTCACCTGATATCTGCTCTGCTAAACTCCTAGAATCTGAAAACTGTTTAAGGTTATAGTTTCACTAGCAACCTTTCCTCGCTTGGGAATAAAATGTTGCTATTTTAGAATATAAACAACCTTACTAATGTTAAAATAATTGTTCAAGACATTTTCTTGTGCTTGGATATTCGGTGTAAGTAACTGCTGAGACTTGCAGCTTGGCCAGAGGCTGCAGCAAACAAACATCCTGTCGAAGTGTCTGGCACTCTGTGTTCCAGCATGATTGGCAGGAAACAGCATGTTTGGGGAAAGGGAAGATGGACATTATAAAAGCTATAGACTTGTTTTCCCAAAACAATAGCATGATACAAAACTAAAGGAGCCCTTTATTAAACTATTTGCTGCTAGGTTAGTGTGTTGCATGAGTAAGTGGGGGAAGGGACAGGGAAAAGGTGTTGATTGCTTAATGCCTAATAGGGGATTAATATAACTGAATTATTATATGCATATTTCTTTTCTACTAGGCCGTGCATCCGCCACACTCAGTAAGCACAGAAGTGAAACACCTATCTGTATGTGCCCAGCCCAGTAGGGTTCATTTCAAGTACACTGTATTAGCATTAGTCACTAGATTAACTTGATCTGACTAGATCCTTCTTCACTATCATTGGACAGGGCAGGCGTCTCTTTGCTTGTTTGGTTCATTACAGCTCACACCATGAGAACAGGTGCTTTTGTCCCATGAGTGCCATCCTACTGTTGTATGGAAGGAGGTTGACTTTAATCTCTGTGGGATGTTGAATGTAAGCCCAGCTGGCCAAAGCTGCAATGTGGATTTTTTGAACAAGCATGTTCCCCAGCTGCTTGGGCAACATCTCTTCCCTTGTCACTCACCAAAACTCAGTGCCACGCTGAGTGCTGGAAGCTCCTAAGATGGAGGAAAGTGGTGGAGTGCTTTTTATCACTGCAATCCTCCAATCTGAAAGCCTGTGTCTGATGCCTTTCCCCTGAAAAGCAGTCAAAAGCAATTTATGAATCTTATACATCTATACAGGCAACCAAATAGCTAATTTAGCTTTGTACATAGCAGCCAAGGAAATAAGGCTAGTCAGTTAGTATAAGAAGGGGACTGCTGAAATCAGACTGCATTTGGAAGACAATCAAAACTGGGAATGGGAATTTGCCTTCTTTTATCTCATCCCAGTAGGCATATCTAGAAATATACTTGCTTGTCTGTGATAACCAAAAGCTTTTTTTTTTTTGAAAATACTGAGGTAAATTGCAGGTAGATCTTAACAAACAAACAACAACAACAATAAAACAGTCATGTAGAATGCAAAGGGTGACCAAGTGTGTCCTGGTGAAGGTGCAGTTCAGCTATCTTGTATGTGAAGGAGCTCTGCACAGGACAGGCAAAAATCTGCAGAACTTGGTTTGCTGGTTTGTTTGGTTATGATTTCATTGTCTGTCAGTGGTATAAAAGGAATAGCAATGCTATGAGTTCTAGATTTGATTGCAATAAACATATAGATTAAGAAATGGAACGAAGTTTCCAACAACCCTGGGATAAGAAATAAGATACCAGTGAATTTGTTAGTTGGTCAATTATCAATGAGTTTCTGCTACTGTGAAAGACTCTTTAACTAAACAATATTTATGTTAGTGAAACAGCCCTGTGTTGCTGTGCAATACCATCTGGCACATCTGCAGCACCAATTGCATGGTATCAAGGGCGGTTCCAGCAGGCAGCATACTCAATTTTGGCAGCAAAATCAAATAGCAATGAGAAAGTACTGTTTCTGCTCATCGGTTAGAAATAAGAACATTTGTGTTGACTAACAGAAGTAGACTCAGTGCAAAGTAGAACTTGTGCTGATCCGTGGTACTTCTGGAGTTATGTTCTTTTCACCTACTAAGGATCTGATCAACCAAACAAGAGCTATTATGCTACAGAAATGATAAAGATGAGTTGAAGAGGTGTAGAAGAAGAAGCTGAGAAGAGCCAACAGTTTTAGCTTTATGGAAGTTGCCAGAACACATCATCCCACTGGACATTAGAATATTGTCAAAGTGTAGTACATCTTAAAAGAATTGTCTGACATTCTTTATGTATGGTTCCTTTCTTCCCTGTGTGGATGAGGTGTCTACAGTCCATGGATCATGGTAGATATTTATTGCCCCGATTGTAGGCAGCTGACCTAGGTGTCCTAGTTGAGTTACAGGGGTAAATTGTTACATCTAGAATTCATTTATGGCAAATACCTGCAAATATGAATTTGCAGTCATGTTGGTTCATTTTGATCAAACACAGGTTTTCTACAAGCTTTCTTCCAGTATTAAAGTCTTGTCTATAGCTAGAGATTCTCTGCCCAGTGAACTGATTAGATGCCATATATGATGAGTGAAAACAAAACAAATCAAAAAAACAGTAGAAGAAAACTAACAGCAAATTGTGTTTGAAATAAGAACGAATATCTGTAGGGGACATGGAATGTTGTCAGTCATAATGAAGAGATTTCTCTCTGAGTGAGAATTAATTTAATGACTTCACAAATGGGTGAGGGTAACCCCATCAATTTCAAGTTGACATGTTCATTACATTTAAAACACCCAGAACTTGATCCTGTGAACTTTACTCACCAGACTGAAAAATAGTTTGAGGACATACCAATATACATGTTATGTATAAAATAAAGAACAAAAGCAATGTTTTCTTCTTATTTTTTTAGCTTCACTTTCAGCAGAATATTTCTGAACCTGTTGAAGGAATGTTCATTTCCATATGGTCAGAGACAAGATCCAATATTTATGGTGTATGCGTGGAGTAAAAAGTATAATAATAACAACAACAACAATAACAATAGCAAAACTAATTGTATAAACAGTTAACTAGCTATGCAACATGATATGATAGTGATAATTTGAAGGTTTTATTATCTTACCACAGATGGTTCAAGAGTCTTGCTTGTATTGTTGTTTACTATCAAAATTTCTGGAATGTGGAGTAGGACATCAGCATCACTGGAACAGGCTGCCCAGGGAGGTCGTGGAGTCTCTTTCTCTGGAGATATTCAAGGCCCATCTGGACACCTACCTGGGCAGCCTGCTCTAAGGAACCTGCTTTGGCAGGGGGGTTGGACTCGATGATCTCTTGAGGTCCCTTCCAACCCCTACAATTCTGTGATTCTGTGATTCTCTCTGAACTAATCCTTTCAGATCAGTATCTTATAAGAATTTACATTAAGACCATTTTCGGTATTTTGGACTCATTTTATACATATCTTAGAAGATACGGACACTGTTTCATATTTACCAGAGTGGGAATAATGCCTTTTCAGAAAATACTTGAGACAGGCAACATGATTTTACGAAATATGGAAGAAAAGACAATTATGTCATATCACCATAATGTTGAAGAAAACGTTTTCAATCTGCAGTTGGCAGGAAGCTGCTTTAGTGCAGATGAGAAGGAAGGAAAAGACGTTTTGTTATCTGTTGTTGTTCACTTCTATTCATATGCTAGACATTCTTTCACCCAAACGAGTTTCTTTTGGTGGAAGTAACTTCTCTGCTTCCTTTAAGATTTGGAATCTGACTCCAGCTTCTGCACTGGTAACTCTGACAGACACAGCTTCTTACATTAGGTTACTTCATACCAAATACTTGGCTGGAAATATCTGTATTGGCATTGGTCTTTATACAATCTCAAGTAACGTACAAACAAAATGGAAGTACTGTAGAAAGGCTTTTAGTGTGGTCTGCGGCCACACAACCAAGCAGTCTGAGGTGGTGTCGCTGTTTACAGAACATCACAGCAGTGACAATTCTAAACCATGCTGGGCTCATTCTTGTATTTGTTAATGGCCTTATTGAATACTTTCACATGGCAACTGCTGAACTGGAACACTCCAGTATTGCAATGGTGTCTTTTTTGCTAGACCCTACTGCTCCATTTGGTACTCAAATGCAGGGACAAAGTATAATTCAAAATATCATCAGAGCCTGTGCATCAAGTCTTGCTGATTGCCCTTCTTGTGCCCTGCTTCCATAAGAACAAGAAGCTAAGCAGCATGATGTTACTGTAGTTTTCTAAGAGATCCTGAGGAAACAATCCTGCTTTTGCTGCTCTATTTCAGTTCTCGACTGAAAGTAAAATTTGGTGATATAAGGAAAAAACACTGGCCAACAATTATTTTAGTTTCTTTTGAGCCTAAGAGCATTTTAAAAGCATATTTATCTAAAATTGGATCAAAATTGTTTCTGCTTAACTGAGAACAGGCATATCCAAAGAAGAAGGCTGTCCTGTTCCAGCTGGAGTATGCAATGTTGAGAAAGAAGATGAAAGAAAGAGGAAAGGAGGAGAAAGAAAAAGAAGATGTGATATAGGCATGGATTAAGGCAGCGGAACTTGGTCAGACCACCTAGATCAATAAACTTGCTAAAAGTCCCTCAAAGTCTTAAATGGGAAATAGCCAGAGTTTTACATTTTATACTGAAGACAAGAAATGAAAAACATAACTTAATTCTGTGAACCAACACATGATTTAATGAGGCATACTGCATGGTATCCACTGCCCTATAAAATGCTTTCTTGTCTACAATCAATAAAATAAAGATGCATGTTAACCAAGGCTGCATTCTGTTAGCAAAATTTTATGGCTAATCCTTCTTTACAGATAGATAGAAGGGTTGATTTAGTTGTAGAATTTAATCCTACCCTGATTAGCAATCACTTCATCACTTAAAATGTTAGAGAAAGGGAGAATTAGAAGGGAGCGAATCCTAGCAGTCTTTAAAATAAAAGGCATTGGACACCTGGCACCCTATAAATACTGTGACACTGTACGACAGCAAACATGGGCACAATGCACTGCTTATTCTCAATTGGAATCCATCTGTAGTCTACAGTAGTAAGACAAAAGAGGATTGTTAGTACTTAAAGGCACCTTTACGCAGTCATACCACTTGACTGTTTTATTAATTGCTCCATCTGTTAAGTGAGAACTTTCTGGCAGAGGTTGGTACATGCTCTTAAACCCCTTGGTCTGCTTCCTATTGGTTCCACATGTGTTTGTATTTGTTCTCAGTAGGCAAAGATTCCAGAGAGAAAATGAACCGCTGCAGATCGATTGCAGTATCAGTCATGCAGAAGACATGGTAAAACATGCCCCTTCAGTCTGGTTTACTGTTAACCCTTTAACACAGAAAAGTAGGAGCAGAGGGAAAGAAATCAGTTAGTTCCCAATGATATTACTGAGAAAAACAGGATTGGTGCCACGACTTCGACATTATCCATCTTGTTAGGGACTATCTGACTCCTAACAATTCTTCACAAATTACATTTCCACCACTTCCTGTCTTAGAGCTCTGTACTTTACTCTAGCCAAGCTAGACAGTATTAGGATAATGTGGAAGATTGCGTAGCTGTGCTGAGTATTCCCATACAACCTGGGTAATTCTTGGACAAAATTACAGTGTCAAGAGCAGTGACAGAGGCCTAAAGCGACAAAAGCCAGAGCATTCAAAGGTAAGGCCATGATTCACATGAGAAGGAAGAAAATAAAGGCACAGTGTTGTTAAGTGTTTGCAGAAGGTGTAGGCCCATTTCCCTGAGTTCTTGGTTGGCATTTACTGTATTGCTCAGAAGTGTGTTCTAAAACTTCATTTTAAAAGGCATTAAGGGAGACCTTGTAATATTAAGATGTAGATAGTAATTCAAGGCATTATAATATATTGCTGAAATAGGATTAAAATCAAAAGGCCAAATTATCTGAGGTCAGAGGTGGTAAAGTTTTATGGTCATTAGCTGAAAAAGATAGGCAGTGTTGTACTTGGTCAGTACTCTAAAAACTTGGTGAGGAATTTCTGTACTGCAATTGATGGCGACTTCTCTCAATTGCACGCATGCATCCATGTTTATGCTTCAGGGAGGCAAGTAGGACCGGTTTTCTCCAAAATCTCTAGCAGCATAAAAATCTTGTCTTACTGGCAAGGTGTGTTGACCACAAAACCTCCTAAACGCTACATTAAATACAAAGATCCACACAATCCAGTCATCTTTGGTACATTCAGATGAGAGGATGATGAGAATTGAAAAACAACACCATTTTCTTCATAGAATCATAGAATTATAGAATGGTTCAGGTTGGAAGGGACCTTAAAGATCATCTAGTTCCAACACCCCTGTCATGGGCAGAGACACGTCCCACAAAATCAGGTTGCCCAGGGACTTATCCAACCCAGCCTTGAACACCTCCAGGGATGGGGGATCCACAGCTTCTCTGGGCAACCTGTTCCAGCACCTCACCACCCTCTGAGTGAAGAACGTCCTCCTAACCTCTAATCTAAATCTTCCCTCTTTTAGTTTAAAACCATTCCCCCTTGTCCTGTCATTTTCTGACCAAGTAAAAGTTACTCTCTATATTTCTTATAAGACCCTTTAAGTATTGAAAGGTCACAATGAGGACTCACCAGAGCCTTCTCTTCTCCAGGCTGAACAGCCCCAGCTCTCTCAGCCTTTCTTCACAGGATAGGTGCTCCAGACCTCTGAACATTGTTGTGGCCCTCCTCTGGACCCACTCTAACAAGTCCATATCCTTCTTGTGCTGGGGGCCCCAGACCTGGATGCAGCACTACAAGTGAGGCCTTACAATGGCAGAGCAGAGGGGGACAATCACCTCCCTCCCCTGGTGTGGAGCACTCCCTGAGTGCTGGCCAGTCCTTTGTTGATTCAGCCCAGGATGCAGTTGGCCTTCTGGGCTGCAAGTGCACACTGCTGGCTCATGTTGAGCTTTTCATCCAACAGAACCCCCAAGTCCTTTCTCAGCAGGGGTGCACTCAGTGAGTTCTTTTCCCAGTCTGTGCTCCTGTCTGGGGTTGCCCCAACCCAGGTGCAGCACCTTCCACTTGGCATTGCTGAACCTCATTATGTTCACATGGGCCCACTTTTCAAGCTTGTCCACGTCCCTTTGGATGGCATCCCTTCCTTCTGTTGCATCAACCACACCACTCAGCTTAGTGTCCTCAGAAAACTTGCTGAGGATGCACTTAATCCCACTGTCTGCGTCACTGATAAAGACATGGAACAGTACCAGTCCCAAGATAGACCCCTGAGGGACACTACTCATCAACTGTCTCCACCTGGACATAGAACCATTGACCACCACTCTCTGGGTGTGACCTACAAACAAATTCTTTATTCACGGAATGGCCCACCCTTCAAATACATCACTCATCATTTAACAACACTCCCATTTAAAAAAAAGGGTAGAAAGGAAGTCACAGGGAATTACAGATCAGTGAGTCTTACCTCTGTGTCTGGGGAGATCATGAAATGAATCCTCCTGGAGGCAATGTTAAGGCACATGCAGGACAAGGAGTTCAGCTGGGACAGCCAACATAGCTTCAACAAGGGTAAATCGTGCCTGACCAGTCTGGTGGCTTTATATGACTGAGTGACAGCATAAAGTCAACAAGGGAAGATCAACTGATGTCACCTACTTGGACTTCTGTAAGGCCTTTGACATGGCCCCACACAACAACCTAATCTCTAAATTGGAAAGATATGGATTTGAAGCGTGAACCAACCAGTGGATTATGAATTGGCTCAACGGCCGCACACAGAGAGTGGTGGACAATGGCTGTATGTCCAGGTGGAGGCCAGTGAGAAGTGGTGTTCCTCAGGGGTCTCTCTTGCAACTAGTACAGTTTAATATCTTTATCAATGACATAGACAGTGGGATTGAGTGCACCCTCAGCAAGTTTGCAGATCACACCAGGCTGAGTGGTGCAGCTGATACAAAAGAAGGAAGGGATGCCATTCAGAGGGACCTGGGAAGGCTGGAGAAGTGGACCCATGTGAACAGCATGACGTTCAACAAGTCTAAGTGCAAGGTGCTGCACCTGGGTCAGGACAGCTCCAGACAGGAGTCCAGACTGGGTGAAGAACTCACTGAGAACAGCCCTGCGGAGAAAGACTTGGGGGTTCTGGTGGATGAAAAGCTCAACATGAGCCACCGGTGCGCGCTTGCAGCCCAGCCCAACTGCATCCTGGGCTGCATCAAAATAACTGTGACCAGCAGGTCGAGGGAGGTGATTGTAACCCTATGCTCTCCCCTTGTGAGGCCCCACTTGGAGTGCTGAATCCAGGTCTGGGGCCCCCAGAACAAGAAGACTGTGAACCTGTTAGAGCTGGTCTAGAGGAGGGCTACAAAGATGACCAAAGCGCTGGAGCACCTCTTCTAAGAAGAAAGGCTGCAAGAGTTGGGGCTGTTCTGGGAGAGGAGGAGACTCTGGGGAGTCCTCATTGTGACCTTTCAGTATTTAAAGGGGCTTATAAAAAATGGGGAAGGATTTTTTACTGGGGTATATAACGATAGGACAAGGGGGAATGGTCTTAAACAAAAAGAGGATAGATTTAGACTAGATATTAGGAGGAAATTCTTCACTCAGAGGGTGGTGAGATACTGGAAAAAGTTATTAATTTTCTACTTGTATTTTCCAATGGCATTTCTAGGTATCAGGATATTACACACAGAATGCAGAAACCACTAATTGCCTCCAACACTTTCCCGGGTTTTCTTTTGTCACTAAAAACATCACTGCAGGATGATAAGATACATCTCATCATTGGCCTATGAAGAGAGTATGCTGGACTTCAAACTCACACTGTGGATTTTCATTGATATTTTTCTTGGCAGTCTCTATCCTTAAACTCTGACATGCATAGCTAGATAATCAGATCAATGGAAGAAAAGGAGAATTGTTTTTAAGCAGCAGCAGCAGCCGTTGTCGCATGCTGGGAGGAGTGTGATGCTTGCAAGGCACCCTGGGTGTGCCTGAGGTGGTTTCTTCTCCTCCAACACCCTTGGTCTGATGGCCATAATGGTGGTGGAACCCTACCTTATGCCCTCACTGGAAAAGATGTGTCAGCTGGGCAGATCCCATGACAAGGGTGATCTCTCCAGCAAGCAGAAGGCATCGATTTGAGGGAGAGAGGTGAATGGAAATAAGCCTCTGCTCAGGGCAGAAGGAGCAGCTCCTCCTTTTCTACCTTGCCTTTCCATGTGTCCTTCTATAACAGCCCTGAGTCTCTTGTGCTGGGGGCCCCAGACCTGGATGCAGCACTACAAGCGGGGCCTCATTAAGGCAGAGCAGAGAGGAACAGTCCCCTCCCTCCATCACCTGGACAATCCTCAGCAGATGCAGCCCAGGATGCAGTTGGCCTTCTGGGCAGCAAGCGCGCACTGCTGGCTCATGTCGAGGTTTTTGTCCACTAGAACCTCCAAGTCTTTCTCTGCAGGGCTGCTCTCAATGAGTTCTTCTCCCAGTCTGTGCTCTTATCTTTAGAACTAAGGGAGTTAGAAACCCATCTCATTATTCTTCACATCCATTGCCAAGTTCAGTTCCCCCTGTGCCTTGCCTTTCCTCATTCCATTCCTACACATCCAGATGGCATTTCTGTACTCTGCCCAGGCCTCACGTCCCTACTTCCACTGCCTGTGCATCTCCTTCTTATGCCTCGGTTTGACCAGTAGGTCCTTGCTCAGCCACGTCAGTTTCATGCCTTCCCTGCTTGCTTTTTTACACATGGCGATGGAGGCCTCTTGCACTCATCTCATCCGCAATGCTTTTAAGCAGCTAGAAGTTCGCTCTTGTAGAGTTCAGGGTGCTGACTTCACTCTGTCCCTCCCCTCCTTCCCTGCATCTCTTTTCCTAAAAGCTTGTAGACCTCGATTGCAGTGTTCTGGTTCCTTGATTCGTCCCACCATGCTTCCAAGATAGCAATCAGGTCATTTTGTTCTAACTGCACCATTGTTTCCATCTCCTCCTGCTTGTTTCCCATGCTGTGTGCATCAGTGTGGAAGCACTTTAGCTAAGCTATCGGTCACACCACCTTTTTAGAGGAGCCTTGCCTAATTCCTTTGGGACAATTCACAGGTATTTCCCTGTTGTTTCCTAAAGTGTTGGAGTTGCCTGGTTCTTCCCTGTCACTCAGAGGTATGTCCCCTTCTCTTGCTGAATCTAGTTTAAAGCCCCGATGATAAGCCCAGCCAGCCTGCTGCCCAGCACGCTCTTGCCCCACTGGTCAGGTGCGCCCAATCCCTTGTCAACATGCCACACCTCTCAATAGTGCATCCAAGATCACAGAATCCAAAACCTTGATCATGGCACCTGCCACGCAGCCAATTGTTCACTTGGTCTGTTTGTCTCCTTCTTGGGTCCAAGTCTCCAACTAGCAGAAACAGAGGAGAACACTACTTGTGCTCCTGACCCCTTAACATCTTTCCGAGGGACATAAAAGTCCCTTTTGATATTTTGGAGTCTCCTCATTGCAGCCTCATTCAACCCTACAATGAAAGGGTAGCAATGAGTGGTAGTCAGCTGACTTGACCAGCCCTTGTGGTATAGTGAATGTAGGCTCCTAGCAGGCAGGAATCCTCTCTAGAGAGACTGGCTGGACAGCAAATGGGTTCTTCGGTGCCTCTCAGTGAGGAATCTCCCGAGGCCATCAGCTCGCTCCGGGGCAGACACGTTCTACAGCAGAGTGGGGGATCGAGGCGGGCAAGGCTTTCTTCCAGCATCGAGGCCACTTGAGGCAGCCGAGGGAGCAGCCAGGGCCCTCAGGAGGGCGGCTGAGGAGGCATGGGTGGAGCCAGCAGCGCCCAAAGGCAGCCCCTAGGGAGTGCAAGTGGCCATGAGGGCGAGCAAACAGCACGGAGAAGTTGGAGCAGGCAGGGCGAGCAGGGAGGGTGCTCTTACCGCTCCTTCCAACGGTGGTTGTAACCTGCTTGTGAAGAGCCCAGCCATGGTATTCACCCGGCAGAAGGCCATGGCCTCTGCATCCCTTGCAGCCTCTCCAGCCATGGTTACCAATATGGCTGCCCAGATGGAGGTCTCGGGGAAACACATGGCCCTGCAAGTCTTGGGCTGCAGGGTGTGCCCAAGTCTTCCTTTTGTCAGTGTCTGACAGTAGCAGCAGTGGGTATGCCTGTGGGAGGTGAGCCCAGGTTGTGCTCAGCGTGGTGGCGGAGCTTCAGGAGGAGCTGAGTAGGCTGAGGAGAGTCAGAGAGGGAAATGGACCGGTGGAAAAATACTCTACCCTCTCTGAGACAGACTCACGAGCCAGCCACCACACAAGAAACAAAGGTTCCCCTATCCCACCAGGAAGCGACTGCACAAGAGACAAAGGTTCCCTCATCCCACCAGGCAGTAGGAGGGGGCCTAGGCCAAGGTGGGGAATGGAAGCAAGTTTCTGCTAGATAGAGCAGATAGCTTGGGCTAGGAAGAGGAATATCTTGGCAGAGGCATATTTCCAGAGCCGCCCAATGTTAGGGCCAATTCCAGGGCCTGCCACATTCTGGAGTTCCCTGCAACTGAGGGTCTGGGCAGCTCCTTTGGTCCTTGGGAGGTTCGTCTGAGTGGAGGTGTCTGCCTGGGGGGGGAGCTCTGGCCCCTCTGTCTGCATTTCAGCTCGGCCTGGTAGGTGCAGTGGCTGGACGCCATTTGGCTTCCAGCAGAAGGCTGCTGCTTGTTGCCCCAGAGCAGAAACAAGCGGCCCACCTGCCGCCCTCTCGTGTTGTCTGCTGGTGCTGCGACACTCCCAGGCTGACATGTCATGGCCTGTTTGCCCTCCTTGGTTGCCGCACTCCCTAGGGGCTGCCTTTGTACATGTGGTGGCGGGGTGGCCCGGACACTGCGCCTGGCCTCGCCCAAGCCCTGGCAGCATGAGGACTGGAGGAAAGCAAAGGTCACTCCAGTCATCAAAAAGGGTGAGAAGGAGCAGCTGGGTAACTACAGACCAGTCAGCTTCACCTATATCCCTGGTAAGGTCACAGAATCACAGAATCGTCTAGGTTGGAAGAGACCTCCAAGATCATCTAGTCCAACCTCAGCCCTAACACTAACAAGTCCTACACTAAACCATAGCACTAAGGGCTACATCTAAACGTCTTTTAAAGATCTCCAGGGATGGTGACTCAACCACCATCTGGGCAGTCCATTCCAGTGCCTAACAACCCTTTCAGTAAAGAAATTCTTCCTAACATCCAACCTAAACCTCCCCTGGCGCAACTTTAGCCCATTCCCCCTCGTCCTGTCACCAGGCACGTGGGAGAATAGACCAACCCCCACCTCTCTACAGCCTCCTTTAAGGTACCTATAGAGAGCGACGAGGTCTCCCCTGAGCCTCCTCTTCTCCAGGCTAAACAACCCCAGCTCCCTCAGCCGCTCCTCGTAAGACTTGTTCTCCAGACCCCTCACCAGCTTCGTTGCCCTTCTCTGGACTCTCTCGAGCACCTCCATGTCCTTCTTGTAGCGAGGGGCCCAAAACTGAACACAGTACTCGAGGTGCGGCCTCACCAGAGCCGAGTACAGGGGGACAATCACCTCCCTAGACCTGCTGGCCACACTGCTTCTTATGCAAGCCAGGATGCTGTTGGCCTTCTTGGCCACCAGAGCACACTGCTGGCTCATATTCAGCTGCCTATCAACCAGTACTCCCAGGTCCTTCTCTGCCAGGCAGCTTTCCAACCACTCTTCTCCCAGCCTGTAGCGCTGCTTGGGGTTGTTACGCCCCAGGTGCAGGACCCGGCTCTTGGCCTTGTTGAACTTCATGCAGTTGACCTCAGCCCATCGGTCCAGCCTATCCAGATCCTCCTGCAGAGCCTTCCTTCCCTCGAGCAGATCGACACACGCACCTAACTTGGTGTCATCTGCAAACTTACTGAGGGTGCACTCGATCCCCTCATCCAGGTCATCGATAAAGTTATTAAAGAGGACCGGCCCCAGCACTGAGCCCTGGGGGACTCCACTAGTAACCGGCCTCCAACTGGATTTGGCTCCATTTACCACAACTCTTTGGGCCCGGCCATCCAGCCAGTTTTTAACCCAGCAAACCGTACGCCAGTCCAAGCCACGAGCAGCCAGTTTCTTGAGGAGAATGTTGTGGGAAACGGTGTCAAAAGCCTTACTGAAGTCAAGGTAGACCACATCCACAGCCTTCCCCTCATCCACCAAGCGCGTCACTTGGTCATAGAAGGAGATCAGGTTCGTCAAGCAGGACCTACCTTTCATAAACCCATGCTGACTGGGCCTGATCGCCTGGTTGCCCTGCAAGTGCCGCGTGATGACATTCAAGATAATCTGCTCCATGAGCTTCCCTGGCACTGAGGTCAAGCTAACAGGCCTATAGTTCCCCGGGTCTACCCTCCGGCCCTTCTTGTAGATGGGCGTCACGTTTCCTAGCCGCCAGTTGACTGGGACCTCCCCTGATAGCCAGGACTGCCGATAAATAATGGAAAGTGGCTTGGCCAGCTCCTCCGCCAGTTCGCTCAGTACCCTCGGGTGGATCCCATCCGGCCCCATCGACTTGCGTACATCCAAGTGCTGTAGCAGGTCGCCAACCATTTCCTCGTGGATAGTGAGGGCCACATCCTGTTCCCCATCCCCTTCCACCAGCTCAGGGTACCAGGTATCCAGAGAACAACTGGTCTTGCCGCTAAAGACTGAGGCAAAGAAAGCATTGAGCACCTCAGCCTTTTCCTCATCTTTTGTAACTAAGTTTCCCCCCACATCCAGTAAAGGATGGAGATTCTCCTTAGTCCTCCTTTTTGCGTTGATGTATTTGTAACATCGTTTTTTGTTATCTTTAACGGCAGTAGCCAGATTGAGCTCCAGATGAGCTTTGGCCTTTCTAATTTTGTCCCTGCACAGCCTCGCAACATCCTTATAGTCCCCCTGAGTAGTCCCCCCTCTTTTCCAAAGATTATAAACCCTCCTTTTTCTCCTAAGCTCGAGCCACAACTCTCTGCTCAGCCAGGCCGGTCTAGTTCCGCGTCGGCTCGTCTTTGGGCACGTGGGGACACACCGCTCCTGAGCCATTAAGATTTCCTTCTTGAGGAGTGCCCAGCCTTCCTGGACTCCTTTGCCCTTCAGAACCTCCTCCCAAGGGACTCTGCCAACCAGTGTCCTGAACAGCTCAAAGTCAGCCCTCCGGAAGTCCAAGACAGCGGTTTTACTGGTCCCCTTCCTGACTTCGCCAAGAATAGAGAACTGAACCATTTCGTGGTCACTCTGCCCAAGACAGCTCCCGACCACCACATCTCCCACCAGTCCGTCACTGTTTGTGAACAGAAGGTCTAGCGGGGCACCTCCCCTGGTAGGCTCTCTAACCAGCTGCGTCAGGAAGCTATCTTTCACGCTCTCCAGAAACCTCCTAGACTGCTTTCTCTGGGCTGTGTTGTGCTTCCAGGATCTGTCTGGGAAGTCGAAGTCCCCCACGAGAACAAGCGCTGACGATTTCGCGGCTTCTGCCAGCTGCCTGTAGAACTCCTCATCCATCTCCTCATCCTGGTTCGGCGGTCTATAACAGATCCCCACCAGGATGCTTGCCTTGTTGGCCTTCCCTCTGATCCCAACCCATAGGGACTCAACCTTATCAGTCCCAGCCTCAAGTTCCTCAACATCTAAACACTCTCTAATAGAGAGAGCCACACCACCACCCCTTCTGTGCTGCCTGTCCCTTCTGAAGAGCCTATAGCCAGACATTGCAGCACTCCAGTCACGAGAGTGGTCCCACCACGTTTCCGTGATGGCAACCAAGTCATAGCCTTCCCGCTGCACGACGGCTTCCAGCTCCTCCTGTTTGTTGCCCATGCTGCGTGCATTAGTGTAGATGCACTTCATTCGGGCCATTGCCTTCTTCCCCAGCTTTGCCATTGTTCCCCCCGGCACAGCTCCAACAGGCCTTCTTTCAGCCCCATCCCCTTTCTTTCCTAGTTTAAAGCCCTCTCAACGAGCCCTGCTAGCTCCTGGGCTAGGATCCGTTTTCCCCTTAGAGATAGGGACCCGTCTGCGGCCATCAGGCCGGGTGCCGAGTAAAGCGCCCCATGGTCAAAAAAAACAAAATTTCTGTGTTGGCACCAGCCTCTGAGCCACGTGTTAATCAGGTGGGCTTTCCGTGTCCTCTCGGTACCCCTCCCTGCTACTGCAGGGATAGATGAAAACACCACCTGCACTCCCACTCCAGCCACTAACCGTCCCAGTCCCCTAAAGTCCCGTTTGATAGCCTTCAGGCTTCTCTCTTCAATATCATCACTGCCAGCCTGGACTATCAAAAGAGGGTAGTAGTCAGAGGGGCGAACCAGGTTGGGAAGCTTCCTGGCAATATCCCTGACCCTGGCCCCAGGGAGGCAGCAGACTTCCCTACGGGTAGGGTCAGGTCGACAAACAGGGCCCTCCATTCCCCTGAGAAGGGAGTCGCCTACTACGATCACCCTTCTGTCTTTCTTGGTGGAGGCAGTCTTGAGGCGTGGAGTCGGCTTCCTCGCCCTAGGCATCCTCCTGGGTAGACTTGGCCTGTTCAGTCTGTAACAGAGGAGGCTGAGGGGAGCCCTCATCGCAGTCCTCACCAGGGAGAGTGGAGGGGCAGGCGCCGATCTCTTCTCTTTAGTGACCAGCGATAGGACCTGAGGGAATGGTGTCAAGCTGTGACAGGGGAGGTTCAGGCTGCATGTCTGGAAAAGGTTCTTCACCAAAAGGGTTGTCATGCACTGGAGCAGGCTCCCCAGGGATATAGTCACGGCACCAAGCCTGTTGGAGTTTAAGAAGCCTTTGGACTATGCTTTTAGTCATATGGTTTGAATTTTTGGGTAGACCAGTGTGGTGCCAGGAGTTGGACTTGATGATCCTTGAGAGTCCCTTCCAACCCTTGCCTTGACGCCTCCTTTCATGGAACTCAAATCCACCACCTTAAGGTCACTGTATCTAAGGCATCCTCTGCCACCTCGGCCTTCAGGCCCTAGAGGGCCTGCCACATTCTGGAGTTCCCTGCAACTGAGGGTCTGGGCAGCTCCTTTGGTCCTTGGGAGGTCCGTCTGAGTGGAGGTGTCTGCCTGCGGAGGGAGCTCTGGCCCCTCTGTCTGCATGTCAGCTCGGCCTGGCAGGTGCAGTGGCTGGACGCCATTTGGCTTCCAGCAGAAGGCTGCTGCTTGTTGCCCCAGAGCAGAAACAAGCGGCCCACCTGCCGCCCTCTCGTGTTGTCTGCTGGTGCTGCGACACTCCCAGGCTGACATGTCATGGCCTGTTTGCCCTCCTTGGTTGCCGCACTCCCTAGGGGCTGCCTTTGTACATGTGGTGGCGGGGTGGCCCGGACACTGCGCCTGGCCTCGCCCAAGCCCTGGCAGCATGAGGACTGGAGGAAAGCAAAGGTCACTCCAGTCATCAAAAAGGGCGAGAAGGAGCAGCTGGGTAACTACAGTCCAGTCAGCTTCACCTATATCCCTGGTAAGGTGATGGAACAACTTATCCTTGGCTCTGTCTCTAGTCATATCAAGGATAAAAGGGTCGTTAGGGGCAGTCAACATGGCTTCACCAAGGGGAAGTGTCTGTGCTACCCCCCAGCTGGTGACCCCATGACACAGCAACCCTCTCGTACCCATTCCCGGGGAGCTGGCTGGGCCCTGCTTCCTCCCCTGATTGGTCCTGGGGAGCTCCCGTCTCTCATGGGGCTCTCAAAAGCCCTTGTGACCTTGAAGCGACTGTCACATGAGACAACGCTGATCCTGTGCCCCCTCTCCACAGACCAGAAGGCATTGACATGAGGGATAGTGGTGAACGGAAACAAGCCTCTGCTCGGGTCAGCAGGAGAAGCTCCTCCCTGTGTCCCTTGCCTGCACTATCCCCACCTTCATGAGGAAGCAGCAGCAGGTTGTTGTCAGAGGTGACTCCCTTCTGAGGAGAACCCATGGAAAGGGCCTGATCTGCCGACCTGACCCAGCCTTCAGGGAAGCTTGCTGCCTCCCTGCGACTCGGGTAAAGGATGTTACCCGGAAACTCCCTAGCCTGGCACGGCCCTCGGATTATTATCCGCTCTTGCTTGTACACGTGGGTAGCAACAAAGTCATGACAAGAAGTCCAAGGACGATTAACTCAGACTTCAGGGCCTTAGGCTGATTGGTAAAGAGATGGATGAGGAACACAGGGAGTATTCCTCTCTATCCCTCTCGCTGTAGGGAATGATATTGAAAGAAACAGGTGGACCCAGCTTATCAGTATATGGCAGAGTAATACAGAACCAGCCAGTGTTACGGCGAGACCTCTCCCAGGATATTTCTCTACGGTCTTGGGAATCTGGGGAGGCCCCAGTTGGCTGGAGAGTAGCAAACGTTACTCCAGTTTTCAAGAAGGCCAAGAAGGAAGAGCGCGGTAGTTGCAGGCCTCTCAGTCTCTCTTCGGTGCGTTGTAAGACTAAGGAGAAGATTATTCTGGGAGTTACTGCAAAACACTTGAAAGGCAATGCAGTCATTGGTCCAAACCAACATGAGTTCGTGAAGGGAAAGTCATGCCTTATGAGCTTAATATCCTTTTCTGACCAGGTTATGCACCCAGGTGGATGAAGTTTAAGCAGTGGAGGTGTTTGGGTTTTTTTGTTTCTTTTTTTTTTTTTTTCCTTTCTGGATTTTGGCATAGCTTTTAATACCGTCTCTCACAATATCCTTCAGGACAAAATGCCCAGCTTTGCAGCTGGAGAAGAACACAATACAAGGGGTGAACAATAACTGGCTGAAGGGTCAGGCTCAAAGAGTGGCTGTAAAGAGGGTAACATCAGGTTGGTGGACAGTCCCCAGTGGTGTTCCCACAAGGCGCTGCCCATCGTGTGCCCTGGGCAAGCCCGAGGAAGGCCTCAGCCTGCAAAAGGGAAGAACTGGCAGCTTGGAGAGGGCCAGTGTAAAAACATCACTTTGCACCAGACTGACAAACCACATCCCTCGTCTTGTTTTTTGTTATTATTTTTTATTCTTATCGGCAGAAGACATGTCTTCTGGCCAATGACTGGTAGCCGTTCCTCTCCCATGCACCTGCACCCAGTAAATGCAGGTGTATTCTGGATTTCCCCAGTTGCTATGTATGACAATTTTGATAAACTGAAAGGCTCTGGGGATCTCCTGCAAAGAAAAAGGACAAAAAGATGTGTCACCCTTGAGGTGGAAGGAGCCAGAGCTGCCTCCAAACCCCTTCTTCGGCCAGCCAGGCCCTTGCTCCAGGACCAGCTCCTGCTCCGGCCAAGGAGGCAGCTTCTTGCTGCTTCTCCTCTCCCACCCAGGCCGCCAAGGCTCGCTGTGCCCAGGCAGAGCCAACAGCCAGCCTCTGAGAGTGCGGCGGGCAGTGGTGGAAGCCTGAAGCTCTCTGATCCTGGGGGAAATGGGCAAGGACCCTGGAGAAAGTCCTGAGGCCAGGGCAAGGTGCTGGCTGCCCTCTTTGCTACCAGCACCTGCCCAGCATGTGCAGCCTGGGCTCTCCGGGCACACACAGCAACAGGGACAGCCCGGCCCTCGCTCAGTTTCTGCTGCCCTGCCGCCCAATGCCCACCCTCCCTGCCCACCCTGTCTCTCTTGCATGGGCTGGGGCCCCTGCCCTGGGAGGGACCCTCCACACTCCTGCCACTGACTTGCTGCCAACACAGCGTTTCTGGAGTGGCCTCCTGTCCACCCCCTCTGACTGTACCTGCAGAGGGAAGGTCTGCATAGGCTCCTTCTGCACGGCATAGGTGAACGTCCCGAGCAGAGTTTCAGTTTCTTTTTCCTCATCCACTCCCTGTGGGGATAAAGCACAGGGCAGCAGGTCAGGCTCATCCCCGTAACAGCTTCCCCCGAGTGCATCCCAGCCCCTAGTGCCCAGCAGAGACTTACAGAGATGGTGAAATCTCGGGGGGCACTGCTGAATTTCCCAAGCTCTGAGTCCATCTCTGAGGTGTGGATGATGGTGACCATGGCTGCTCGGATTTTTGCAGGCAACCTAATGACCACCTGGCCCCGAGACCCTTGGAAAGCCCAGCAGTTGCCCAGGGAAACATCCGGCTGAAAGCAGAGAGCAACAGCAGTGAATGGCTGGGCTGTGATGGGGCCCGCGCCACCACGCAGGCAGTGCCTGTGCCTGTGGGGGTCTCTCTCCTCTCTCTCCTGAGGGGAGGTGCCCCACAGCTTGCCCCCAGCTTTACAAGGGGGAGCAAACCGGCACTGTTGGTTTCTACTACCATACCTGCAGAATAGTGTCTGGAGTGTTTGGGGTACAAAGCAGCCAGAACAGCCGGCACAACCGCATGCCGTCCCATGTGTATGTCTCTGAAGATCTTTCCAGGTCGATGGTGGCCCCTGAAGGGAGAAGAGAGCAGCTGACTGCTGGAGGCCCAGTCACACAAGACTGCTGGATGTAAGCTATTTCTAAGGCTGCCTGACAGCACTGTTACCTGGGAGGTGCCCCAGGAAAGGAGGGGATGCTTGTGTCCTGTGACGGCATCTCTCTCAGAGCTGCCTAAAGCCAAGGGCTGTGGGCGCAGGCAGACAGCAAGCCCCCACATGTAGGCCAGCAGACTCCAGCCCAGGTGCCACCGATTGGCAATGGCAAAGGACGACCCGGCCACTGATTTTCGGTCCCCACGACAGCTTCATGCAGAGGAGAGAGTGACGGGCCAGCTGGGGCATGGCAGGAGCAGCAGCAAGGAGCCCCAGGGCATTATAGGGCTGAGCCAAGGGAGCTGCGTGGCCACAGTCAGGCTGTTGGGCCCCGTGATTTTGTCTCATCCCCTCCATATCAGAGGTCCGAGCCTGCAGTGCCTGTAGCTTCCTTTTGGGAGGGCCAAGCAGGAGCCTAGCGACATGAGACCTGCCTGCCTGTGTCCATACCTGTGCTTTTCAGAGCCCAGTCAAGCATCTGTTGGGACTTTTTAAAACAGTTAATAGACACTGTGTCTCTCGTGTCCTGAAGTTCCTGGGAAAGACAGAAGGGAACAAAGGAAACAACCACGTCAGCACCACGCAAAGGAAGACGTCCATGTCAGAAAACCCAAACAAGATTTGTCCCATGTGCTGCAAGGCTCAAAGTCTTCTGACCAGAGAGAACTTGGCAAGAACACTGGTGTCCACAGCCACAGTGTGTGTGTGTGTCCAGGCCCCACAGTGCGTTCTCTGGCAGTCCTCCCTGACCTGGCTGACATTGCCTGGTCCAGCCTGGCCAGGAGAAGGGGCTTTAGGGCAAACAACTGGCCCGTGGCAAGAGATGGGTGGCCGGGGTAAGCTGGAAAACCCCACCAGCAAACCCAGGAAAGGCTTTGTCAAGGGCTCTGCTCATCCAAACCCTCTTCCCCAAAGTGTAGGATCACCTTTTTCAGGGTGCTGATCTTGTCAGTCAGCAGAGCCACCACCTCACTGTACTCCTGGAGCATCTTCGCATTCTGATCCTGCAGCCCAGCAAGCCTGTTCCTGCAGATATGGGCAAAGCAGACCTTGTCAGGGAGCCACCAAGAGCCTCCAAGCTCAGGGATGAGCGAACACAGGTGCTCAAGCCCTCTCTTCTTTTGCCAGCTTTCCAGTGCTTCCTTCCCTTCACCGCCACTGTTAGCAAAAGAGAGGGAGGGAGGGGCCCAAGCCCTGGGTGCGAGTGGGTGTTGCCACGAGGCTGGCTGCCACAGCCCTACCATATGAGGTGCAGGTGAGGAGAGGCCTCTTACCTTGTGGCCACTACTTCGGGCAAACACTGCTCCGGCAGCACCTGAAAGAGAAAGGATCTCCATTGGAGCACCAGAGCCGCTGCGGCTTTCCAGAGCCAGCAGCTCTAGCACGGCATGGCAGAAGCTGCTGCTTCTCTGGCTCACTGCTTGGAAATGGAGGATGCAGCAGTTTGCCCAGCTGCCACCAGCAGAGCTCCGCTCTGGGATTTTCTTCTCATCAACAGCAGTCACTGACCTTTTGCTCCTGCCGTTCCTGCCCCATTCTTGCCACACAAGCCCCAGAGAAGCCAACAACTGCAAACACATCACCGAGAGAGTTATTTCACTAGGGTTTCTGATGATCTCCGCAGCCATGCCCTTTCCTCCCACAGCAGTGGGGTGAGAAGCTGCCCAAGGACACGACGAGGTGGTGCAGAGAGAGGATGGGGCTCCAAGCAGGAACCCTCTCCCCAGGTTCTGCGTGGCCCTGGTCTGCGTGCTCAGCACCCCACACCTGCTCCCCATTTTTCCTCTCCTGTTTGCAGGGAGAGAGCCCTCCACATCCCTCCTCCTCCGCACCCCCACGGCGAAGCCCTGATTTAGACGTGTTCTAATTCCCAGGCAATGCCCACGTCTGGCCCTGCCTCCTGCTGTCTCTGCTTCCCCCAGCGCACCTCTGAGCAAGGCTCTGCTGAAGCAGCCATGGCAGAGCAGTGCAGGAGCTGGGCGGTTTCCCGGCATGGCCCCCAGCCTGGCGCTAGTTTCCAGGAGACACAAGGACCTCCTCCAACCTACCCCCTTCACAGCTGAAAAACTTTCCTCTCCCCCTGTCTGTCTGTCTGTCTGTCTGTGTGCCTCTCTCTCACACACACTCTGATCATGCCAGCGAGGTGGGAAGGCCATACAGCCTCCCCTCCACAGGCTTGTGTATGTCTGTATCAGCCGTGAGGCCAGGTGGGATCTGCATGTAGCTAGTATCTGGGGAGCTCCCTGAACCATGCACGTGTGAGGCTGGAAGGGCCCCGTGGACCTCCAGCGCCTCTGCCTCACGCTGGGACACGCATCCTGTGCCTCTGTGCTACCGCTGGCAGTGCAGAAGTACTCACTGAAAGCAGCCACAACTGTCAAGAGGATCGTGAAGAGCCTCTTCTTCTGCAGGGTGTTGCTTTGCCTGAAAAACAGCGAGTCCTGGTGTTGCCAGTGCTCAAGGTTTGGGGAATTTTCTCTTACGAGCTGAGAAGCCACAGTCTTGGGGGTCAGCCGGTGACAGAGAGCTGCCAAAGCAGTCCCCCAAAGCAGCAGGCTTTCTGTCAGCCCCCGTCAGCACCACTGGCAGAACTGGCCAAGAGAAAGTGCTCCACGAGCACCCTCAGAAAAGGAGATGACACTACTCCGAGAACATATGTGAGCCTCTTTGCCACTTACAGTGGGGTTCCCAAGGCCCAGAGCCCTTGCTCTGCCCACAGCACTCGTGGACTTCTGCGCTGTGTCCCCGCAGCCCCACATGAGGCTCTGTCTGTGCTACCCCCCAGCTGATGTCCCCACGACACAGCAACCCCCTCGTACCCATTCCTGGGGAGCTGGCTGGGCCCTGCTTCCTCCCCTGAGTGTTCCTCAGGGGTTCTTTGCTGCAGGGCTCTCAAACGCCCCTGTGACCTTGTCTCCATGGTGAAGCCTTCTGCTTGTGAAGTTCTTCCTCTTCAGCTACAGAAGCACACTCTGCCCAGGGCAAGGGCAGTCAGCAAGAAGGCCAACGCTGATCAGCAGGAGGAGCGTGCCTGCCACGGGCACACAGCTGCCAGGACACCGCGAGCTTCTTTCAGCCGGGCAGTCACGGCCCACAGTGCCAGGCGTTGGCCAGTGGAGCTTTTAGTAGCAGCCAGCCGTGACCTCACAGAGGCCTTGTCTTGCACGGTGTGAGGTCATGGCTGTGCTGTCACAGCCAGGGCTACCGGGGGCAGGAGGTGGGGAGAAACACTGTGGCTTTCCTGACACAGCCCATCCGCGGCTGTTCCGAACCCCAAGCTGGGGAGCGCTGGGGACAGACGAGAGGTAGTGTGGTGCTGCCAGCAGTCACCACATCCAGGTCCTCGAGGCCCTGGGTGTGTGCAGGATTTGCTGCTCCACCTAGATCCACACAAGTCCGTGGGTCCGGATGGGATTCATCCCAGGTGCTCAGAGAGCTGGCCGACGTCATCAAAGAGGCTGGCAGATGTTGTGCCAATTTTCAAGAAGGGCAAGAAAGAAGAGCCTGGTAACTGCAGGCCTGTCAGTCTCATGTCAGAGCCTGGTAAAATTATGGAGAAGATTATCCTGGAAGCTATTGAAGCACACCTGGGGGACAATGCAGTCATTGGTCCCAGACAGCATGGGTTGACGAGCGGTAGGTCCTGTTTAACAAATCTGATTTCCTTTTATGATAAGATCACCCATCTAGTCGCTCAAGGGAAGCCAGCTGATGTGATCTTTTTGGATTTCAGTAAAGCTTTTGACACAGTTTCCCATAGTCTCCTACTGGCCAAAATGTCCAGCATACAGCTAGACAGAAACATCATATGATGGGTGAGCAATTGGCTGGCGGGCAGGGCTCAAAGGGTTATGGTAAGTGGGGCTACATCAGGCTGGTGGCAAGTCACCAGTGGGGTCCCCCTGGGCTCCATTTCATAAACTATTTGGATGTAGGACTAGAAGGTGTTTTGAGTAAATTTGCTGATGATACTAAACTGTGAGTTGTTGACTCTGTTGAGGGTGGAAAGGCCTTGCAGAGATCTGGGCAGACTGAAGAGCCGGGCAATCACCAACCACATGAAGTTTAACAAGAGCAAGTGCCGGGTCCTGCACCTGGGAAGTGGCAACCCTGGCCGTACGTACAGGCTGGGCAACGAGATACTGGAGAGCAGCCCTGCAGACAGGGATCTGGGGGTTTTGGTTGACAGCAAGTTGAATATGAGCCAGCAGTGTGCCCTGGCAGCCAGGAGGGCCAACCGTATCCTGGGGTACGTCAAGCACAGCATTGCTAGTCGGTCGAGGGAAGTGATTGTCCCGCTCTACTCTGCGCTGGTGCGGCCTCACCTCGAGTACTGTGTGCAGTTCTGGGCACCACAGTACAACAAGGATGTGAAACTATTGGAGAGTGTCCAGAGGAGGGCTATGAAGAGGGTGAAGGGCCTAGAGGGGAAGACATAAGAGGAGTGGCTGAGGTCACTTGGCCTGTTCAGTCTGTAAAAGAGGAGGCTGAGGGGAGCCCTCATCGCAGTCCTCACCAGGGAGAGTGGAGGGGCAGGCGCCGATCTCTTCTCTTTAGTGACCAGCGATAGGACCTGAGGGAATGGTGTCAAGCTGTGACAGGGGAGGTTCAGGCTGCATGTCTGGAAAAGGTTCTTCACCAAAAGGGTTGTCATGCACTGGAGCAGGCTCCCCAGGGATATAGTCACGGCACCAAGCCTGTTGGAGTTTAAGAAGCCTTTGGACTATGCTTTTAGTCATATGGTTTGAATTTTTGGGTAGACCAGTGTGGTGCCAGGAGTTGGACTTGATGATCCTTGTGAGCCCCTTCCAACTCTTGCCTTGACGCCTCCTTTCATGGAACTCAAATCCACCACCTTAAGGTCACTGTATCTAAGGCATCCTCTGCCACCTCGGCCTTCAGGCCCTAGAGGGCCTGCCACATTCTGGAGTTCCCTGCAACTGAGGGTCTGGGCAGCTCCTTTGGTCCTTGGGAGGTCCGTCTGAGTGGAGGTGTCTGCCTGGGGGGGGAGCTCTGGCCCCTCTGTCTGCATTTCAGCTCGGCCTGGCAGGTGCAGTGGCTGGACGCCATTTGGCTTCCAGCAGAAGGCTGCTGCTTGTTGCCCCAGAGCAGAAACAAGCGGCCCACCTGCCGCCCTCTCGTGTTGTCTGCTGGTGCTGCGACACTCCCAGGCTGACATGTCATGGCCTGTTTGCCCTCCTTGGTTGCCGCACTCCCTAGGGGCTGCCTTTGTACATGTGGTGGCGGGGTGGCCCGGACACTGCGCCTGGCCTCGCCCAAGCCCTGGCAGCATGAGGACTGGAGGAAAGCAAAGGTCACTCCAGTCATCAAAAAGGGTGAGAAGGAGCAGCTGGGTAACTACAGACCAGTCAGCTTCACCTATATCCCTGGTAAGGTCACAGAATCACAGAATCGTCTAGGTTGGAAGAGACCTCCAAGATCACCTAGTCCAACCTCAGCCCTAACACTAACAAGTCCTACACTAAACCATATCACTAAGGGCTACATCTAAACGTCTTTTAAAGATCTCCAGGGATGGTGACTCAACCACCATCTGGGCAGTCCATTCCAGTGCCTAACAACCCTTTCAGTAAAGAAACTCTTCCTAACATCCAACCTAAACCTCCCCTGGCGCAACTTTAGCCCATTCCCCCTCGTCCTGTCACCAGGCACGTGGGAGAATAGACCAACCCCCACCTCTCTACAGCCTCCTTTAAGGTACCTATAGAGAGCGACGAGGTCTCCCCTGAGCCTCCTCTTCTCCAGGCTAAACAACCCCAGCTCCCTCAGCCGCTCCTCGTAAGACTTGTTCTCCAGACCCCTCACCAGCTTCGTTGCCCTTCTCTGGACTCTCTCGAGCACCTCCATGTCCTTCTTGTAGCGAGGGGCCCAAAACTGAACACAGTACTCGAGGTGCGGCCTCACCAGAGCCGAGTACAGGGGGACAGTCACCTCCCTAGACCTGCTGGCCACACTGCTTCTTATGCAGGCCAGGATGCTGTTGGCCTTCTTGGCCACCTGAGCACATGCTGGCTCGTATTCAGCCGACTATCAACCAGTACTCCCAGGTCCTTCTCTGCCAGGCAGCTTTCCAACCACTCTTCTCCCAGCCTGTAGCGCTGCTTGGGGTTGTTACGCCCCAGGTGCAGGACCCGGCTCTTGGCCTTGTTGAACTTCATGCAGTTGACCTCAGCCCATCGGTCCAGCCTATCCAGATCCTCCTGCAGAGCCTTCCTTCCCTCGAGCAGATCGACACACGCACCTAACTTGGTGTCATCTGCAAACTTACTGAGGGTGCACTCGATCCCCTCATCCAGGTCATCGATAAAGTTATTAAAGAGGACCGGCCCCAGCACTGAGCCCTGGGGGACTCCACTAGTAACCGGCCTCCAACTGGATTTGGCTCCATTTACCACAACTCTTTGGGCCCGGCCATCCAGCCAGTTTTTAACCCAGCAAACCGTACGCCAGTCCAAGCCACGAGCAGCCAGTTTCTTGAGGAGAATGTTGTGGGAAACGGTGTCAAAAGCCTTACTGAAGTCAAGGTAGACCACATCCACAGCCTTCCCCTCATCCACCAAGCGCGTCACTTGGTCATAGAAGGAGATCAGGTTCGTCAAGCAGGACCTACCTTCCATAAACCCATGCTGACTGGGCCTGATCGCCTGGTTGCCCTGCAAGTGCCGCGTGATGACATTCAAGATAATCTGCTCCATGAGCTTCCCTGGCACTGAGGTCAAGCTAACAGGCCTATAGTTCCCCGGGTCTACCCTCCGGCCCTTCTTGTAGATGGGCGTCACGTTTCCTAGCCGCCAGTCGACTGGGACCTCCCCTGATAGCCAGGACTGCCGATAAATGATGGAAAGCGGCTTGGCCAGCTCCTCCGCCAGTTCGCTCAGTACCCTCGGGTGGATCCCATCCGGCCCCATCGACTTGCGTACATCCAAGTGCTGTAGCAGGTCGCCAACCATTTCCTCATGGATAGTGAGGGCCACATCCTGCTCCCCATCCCCTTCCACCAGCTCAGGGTACCAGGTATCCAGAGAACAACCGGTATTGCCGCTAAAGACTGAGGCAAAGAAAGCATTGAGCACCTCAGCCTTTTCCTCATCTTTTGTAACTAAGTTTCCCCCCACATCCAGTAAAGGATGGAGATTCTCCTTAGTCCTCCTTTTTGAGTTGATATATTTGTAACATTGTTTTTTGTTATCTTTAATGGCAGTAGCCAGATTGAGCTCCAGATGAGCTTTGGCCTTTCTAATTTTGTCCCTGCACAGCCTCGCAACATCCTTATAGTCCTCCTGAGTAGTCCCCCCTCTTTTCCAAAGATTATAAACCCTCCTTTTTCTCCTAAGCTCGAGCCACAACTCTCTGCTCAGCCAGGCCGGTCTAGTTCCGCGTCGGCTCGTCTTTGGGCACGTGGGGACACACCGCTCCTGAGCCATTAAGATTTCCTTCTTGAGGAGTGCCCAGCCTTCCTGGACTCCTTTGCCCTTCAGAACCTCCTCCCAAGGGACTCTGCCAACCAGTGTCCTGAACAGCTCAAAGTCAGCCCTCCGGAAGTCCAAGACAGCGGTTTTACTGGTCCCCTTCCTGACTTCGCCAAGAATAGAGAACTGAACCATTTCGTGGTCACTCTGCCCAAGACAGCTCCCGACCACCACATCTCCCACCAGTCCGTCACTGTTTGTGAACAGAAGGTCTAGCGGGGCACCTCCCCTGGTAGGCTCTCTAACCAGCTGCGTCAGGAAGCTATCTTTCACGCTCTCCAGAAACCTCCTAGACTGCTTTCTCTGGGCTGTGTTGTGCTTCCAGGATATGTCTGGGAAGTTGAAGTCCCCCACGAGAACAAGCGCTGACGATTTCGCGGCTTCTGCCAGCTGCCTGTAGAACTCCTCATCCGTCTCCTCATCCTGGTTCGGCGGTCTATAACAGATCCCCACCAGGATGCTTGCCTTGTTGGCCTTCCCTCTGATCCTAACCCATAGGGACTCAACCTTATCAGTCCCAGCCTCAAGTTCCTCAACATCTAAACACTCTCTAATAGAGAAAGCCACACCACCACCCCTTCTGTGCTGCCTGTCCCTTCTGAAGAGCCGATAGCCAGACATTGCAGCACTCCAGTCATGAGAGTGGTCCCACCACGTTTCCGTGATGGCAACCAAGTCATAGCCTTCCCGCTGCACGATGGCTTCCAGCTCCTCCTGTTTGTTGCCCATGCTGCGTGCATTAGTGTAGATGCACTTCATTCGGGCCATTGCCTTCTTCCCCAGCTTTGCCATTGTTCCCCCCGGCACAGCTCCAACAGGCCTTCTTTCAGCCCCATCCCCCTTCTTTCCTAGTTTAATGCCCTCTCAACGAGCCCTGCTAGCTCCTGGGCTAGGATCCGTTTTCCCCTTAGAGATAGGGACCCGTCTGCGGCCATCAGGCCCTCGGATTATTATCCGCTCTTGCTTGTACACGTGGGTAGCAACAAAGTCATGACAAGAAGTCCAAGGATGATTAACTCAGACTTCAGGGCCTTAGGCTGATTGGTAAAGAGATGGATGAGGAACACAGGGAGTATTCCTCTCTATCCCTCTTGCTGTAGGGAATGATATTGAAAGAAACAGGTGGACCCAGCTTATCAGTATATGGCAGAGTAATACAGAACCAGCCAGTGTTACAGCGAGACCTCTCCCAGGATATTTCTCTACGGTCTTGGGAATCTGGGGAGGCCCCAGTTGTCTGGAGAGTAGCAAACGTTACTCCAGTTTTCAAGAAGGCCAAGAAAGAAGAGCGCGGTAGTTGCAGGCCTCTCAGTCTCTCTTTGGTGCGTTGTAAGACTAAGGAGAAGATTATTCTGGGAGTTACTGCAAAACACTTGAAAGGCAATGCAGTCATTGGTCCAAACCAACATGAGTTCGTGAAGGGAAAGTCATGCCTTATGAGCTTAATATCCTTTTCTGACCAGGTTATGCACCTAGGTGGATGAAGTTTAAGCAGTGGAAGCGTGTGTTTTTTTCTGGATTTTGGCATAGCTTTTAATACCATCTCTCACAATATCCTTCAGGACAAAATGCCCAGCTTTGCAGCTGGACAGATACACAAGATCACTTCTGGGCTGCTGGCTCCTGGCATCTCTCTCCTCACTCTGGGCTTTCCTCGCTGCAGGGACCCGTTGCTCTCCCACAGGCTGCTGCGGATCTGGGTTGACCACTCCAGGGGTTGACTTTTACTGGTGGCTATGCAGCGTTTAAATTGCCTGCCGCAGCAGACAGATCTGCCCAAGCCCATCAGCCCTACACCGCCACCCTCCTGCCCAGCTGCTGTTCGGCTCTGTACTTGTTGCTATCATGCTGTTTAGAACCATTATCTTTGCTAAAAATAGAAAAAAATAAAAATAAAAATCAAAGCAAACATACTTGATAAAACAAACATTGAACAGAAGTCCATAAAGAAAGGCTAATTTGGGGTTGAACACACCAATTCCAATGCTGTATTTAGATGAGATTTTAGCTTTAGGAAGCTCAGAGTGGTGTTAATGAGGGGATCAAACTTTTAATCTTTTTACAGCGGCAACAGACCCTGTACATGGACAGAGTTATAAGTTTGTCTTTAGAAAGCTGGTGATATTCCATTGGTCTTTTTTGATTTAAAAATGTAGACTTGTTGAAAAATGTCAGTTAGCCAAGCATGAAAATTTCCAGGTATGTATGAAAGGTATGTAGGAGGACCCACTGCTTAGAGGCCTGCTGACGGAAGACTGTATGTGCATTTTTCACCATATTGCAGAAAAGATGATGTGGCTCTGCCCTATATTTGGAGTTTTGAGTCAGATTTAGTGTTTTATCATGGTTATTTTCCATGTGTTGAAATTGTTTGGCTTGATAGCATATGCCTTTAGGAATTAAAGTAGGTTCCACTGAAACTGGTTCTTGCTCAATGTTCATTTTTATAGGCGCTCAGTTGTAATTGGAAACCATCTCAGTCTATGGTGCTTGTTGAGATGTTTCTGGAAGCTGTGATCTTTAGGTTTAACCTTTTCTTTCCTTTCCTTAGAAATGTAACTACTATTGATATTTTGCTTTCATTTTCCAAGCCTGTAAAGAACCTTAAGCAACAAAACCTTAATATTTAAATTATTGGAATCTGTTAATTGTTCTTCTTTCCTAAGCTATTATTATAAAACCAAAGTTAATATCATTGACAGATACTTGCATGTACCATGCTTGACCCAATGAACTTTTGGAGAGTGAAAGTCCTCTGTTTACGTCCAAGATTAATCACTAATTTGGAAGAGACCTTGTTATTTGCTTGAGCTATCTGAGTCACAGAATCACAGAATGTTAGGGATTGGAAGGGACCTTGAAAGATCATATAGTCCAATCCCCGTGCCAGAGCAGGAACACCTAGATCAGGTCACAAAGGAACATGTCCATGTGGGTTTTGAATGCCTCCAGAGAAGGAGATTCCACAAGTCCCCTGAGCAGCCTGTTCCAGTGTTCTGTCACCCTCACTGTGAAAAATTTTTGTCTTATATTTAAGTGGAAACTGCTATGTTCCATCTTGCACCCCTTGCCCCTTGTCCTCCTATCACTGGATGTCACTGAAAAGAGCCTGACTCCGTCCTCCTGACACTCACCCTTTACTCATTTATAAACATTAATAAGGTCACCCGTCAGTCTCCTCTTCTCCAAGCTAGAGACCCAGCTCCCTCAGCCTTTCCTTGTAAGGCAGATGCTCCACTCCCTTAATCATCCTTATGGCTCTGCACTGGACTCTCTCAAGCAGTTCCCTGTCCTTCTTGAACTGAGGGGCCCAGAACTGGATGCAATATTCTAGATGCGGTCTCAGCAGGGCAGAGTAGAGGGGGAGGAGAACCTCTCTCGACCTACTAACCACACCCCTTCTAATACACCCCAGGATGCCACTGGCCTTCTAGGCCACAAGGGCACAGTGCTGTCTCAGTCATCCTGCTATCCACCAGGACTGTCAGGTCCCTCTCCCCTTCACTGCTCTCCATCAGGGCAGTCCCCAACTTATACTTGTGTCTGGGGTTGTTCTTGCCCAGATGCAGGACTCTACACTTGCCTTCATTATATTTCATTAAATTTCTCCCTGCCCAACTCTCCAGCCGGTCTAGGTTCCACTGGATGGTAGCATAGCCTTCCTGCGTGTCAGCCACTCCTCCCAGTTTTGTGTCATCAGCAAACTTGCTGATGGTGCACTCCATTCCCTCATCCAAGTCACTGATGAATATATTGAATACTGGCCCCAATAGGGGGCCCAGGGGGCCATAGGGGTGACTTCTGTGAGAAGAATCTAGAAGCTGCCCCATGTTAGGTAAGGGCCCCACTGCTGACTAGAGCTGAGCCAATAAGTGATGTTGTTTGCGCCTCTGTGAGAGCATATTTAAGACAGGAAAAAAAAACGCCGCGCCACACAGCAGCTGGGAGAGTGAGAGGAGTGAGAAACAACCCTGCAGGCGCCAAGGTCAGTGAAGAAGGAGGGGGAGAGGTGCTACAGGCGCCGGAGCAGAAGTCCCCTGCAGCCTGTGGTGAGGACCATGGTGAAGCAGGCTGTCCCCCTGCAGCCCATGGAGTACCACGGTGGAGCAGGGTTCCACGCTGCAGCCCATGGAGGAGACCACAGTGGAGCAGGTGGACCTGCACCGGCAGAGGCTGCAGCCTGTGGAAGACCCCTGCCGGAGCAGATTCTGGGCTGCACCTGTAGCCTGTGGAGAGGAGACCACGCAGGAGCAGGTGACGTGGCAGGAGCCCGTGGGGGACTGAGGTTGGAGCAGTTTGCTCCTGAGGGATGGACCCTGTGGTACGGACCCATATCTGGAGCAGTTCTTGAAGAGCTGTTGCCTGTGGGAAGCCCACGCCGGATCAGTTCAGCAAGGACTGCATCCCATGGGAGGGACCCCACAGCACAGGGGACAAGAGTGACCGAGAAGGAGCGGCGGAGAAGAAGCACTATAGACTGACCATAACCCCCATTCCCCCGTTCCCCTGCGCCACTCGGGGGGAGGAGGTAGAAGAGGGTAGATGGGGGGGGAAGGCGCTTTTGTTTCTCACTTCTCTAGCTTGTTAGTAATAGGTAATAAATCTTACTATATCCCTATGCTGAGTCTGTTTCGCCCGTCATGATAATTGAGTGATCTCCCCATCCTTATCTCAACCCTTGAGCCCTTTGCATCCTATTTTTCTCCCCCTTCCCCTTTGAGAAGGGGGAGTGAGAGAGCGGTTGTGGTGGAGCTCAGCTGCCCACCTGAGTAAAACCACCACAGTACCGACCCTTGAGGGACTCCACTAGATACAGGACTCCAACTTGAGTCCGTCCCATTAACCACAACCATCTGGGTTCTTCCCTTCAGCCAGTTCACATTCCACCTCACTACCCGATTGTCCAGACCACACTTCCTCAGTTTAGTTGCAAGGATGCCATGGGAGACGGTGTCAAAGGCTTTACTGAAATCAAGATAGACCACGTCCACTGCCTTTCCATCATCTTTCCACCTGGTTATCTCCTCATAAAAGGCTATCAGGCTGGTCAAGCATGACTTCCCCTTGGTGAAGCCATGTTGACTGCCCCTAGTGACCCTTTTATCCTTGATATGACTAGAGACAACGCCAAGGATAAGTTGTTCTATCACCTTATCAGGGATGGAGGTGATGCTGACTGGTCTATAGTTACCCGGCTCCTCCTTCTTGCTCTTTTTGATGACTGGAGTGACATTTGCTTTCCTCCGGTCCTCAGGCAACTCTCCCGATGCCCGGGACTTACCAAAGATGATGGAGAGTGGCCTAGTAATGACTTCCTCCAGCTCCCTCAGCACCTGTGGATGCACCCATCAGACTTATGGACTTATGGATGTCCAACTTGCTTAATCAGTCCTTAAGCCAGCCCTCATCAGTCAAGGCAAACTCCTTCTTTATTCTGACTTCCTCTGGGGCCTCAGGGCTACAGGACTCCTCAGGAGATCCTCTGATATTATAGACAGAGACAAAGAAGGCATTCAGTAACTCCGCCTTCTCTTCTGTCACCAGGACACCCACCTCACTCATTAGTAGGCCTACATTGCCTCTAGAGTTAGTTTTATCCACAGTGTATTTGAAGAAGCCATTTCTGTTGTCCTTGACCCCTCTCACAAGGTTTAGTTCTAAGGAGGGTTTGACTTTCCTAGTTGCCTCCCTAAGTCCTCTGACAACAGCCTTATATTCCTCCCAAGTGACCAGCCCCTCCTTCCGTCATTTGTATACTCTCCTCTTTCACTTGAGCTTGCCCAGCAGTTCCTTATTTAACCATGCAGGTCTCCTGGCTCTCTTTTCTGATTTCCTACCTGTTGGGATGTTCTGTTCTTGAACTTGGAAGAAACAGTCCTTGAATGCTAACCAGCTGTCTCGGGCTCCTTTTCCTTCAAGTACCTTGTCCCCAAGCAAATGCTTGAAAAGGTCAAAACCCCTACTGAAGTTCAGGGTTGCAATTCTGCTCGGTACTCTGTTCCTGCCACATGAGATCCCAAACTCCACCATCTCATGGTTGCTGCAAACAAGGCTGCCCTCAGCCTTCACTGCTTCACAACCAGCCCCTCCTTGTTGCTGAAGACAGGATCCAGCAGCACTCCTCTCCTAGTTGGCACATGACCATGTGCATCAGTAAGTTATCATCAGTACACTGACGGAACCTCCTGGACTGCGGACGGCTGGCTGAGTAGGCCTTCCAGCAAATGTCAGGGTAGCTAAAATTCCCCCCAATAACCACTGTTATCTGTTATAAGATACTGTTATAACTGTTATAACCACTGTGGACCTGTGATCACGAGGCTGCTATCAGCTGCCTGTAGAAGGCCTCATCAACTTCCTCATCCTGATCTGGTGGCCTGTAATAGACACCCACAACAGTATCCCCCATGCCAGCCTGTCCCTTAATTCTCACCCACAGACTCTCAACTCGCTCCTCATCTGCCCCTGGACAGTACTAAATACAATGTTGTTGCTCTGTCACATAAAAAGCAACTCCGCCACCTCACCTTGCAGCCTGTCTTTCCTGAGAAGGACATACCCATCCATGACCACATTCCATTCATGTGAGCTGTCCCACCATGTCTCTGTAATTGCCACCAGATCATAATCTCCTGACCGAACACAGATTTCAAACTCCTCCTTATTCCCCATGCCATGTGCATTGGTGTACAGGCACTTCAGAGAGCGAACTGAGCACATCGATTTCACCCTAGAGGGGTGGGAGGCCTCCCAGTCTTCATCACTGCTAGAGTGCTGCCCCACCGGTGCAAGCCCAGCTACAACCCTATCCCCCTTCGGATCTAGTTCAAAGCTTTCCAAATGAGCCCTGCTAATTCCTGCCCCAGAACCCTTTTGCCCCTGTGAGATAAACCTTTCCCGTGTATTACTGTCAGGCCTGGTGTCTTATAAAACCAGCCATTATTAAAGAACCCAAAGCCCTGCCTATAGCATCAGTCACATAGCCAATCATTTATGGACTGGATCTTTCTATTCCATCCCACATCATCACCCCAGAATGGAAGGAGGGAAGAGAAAATGACTTGCGCCACAGACTCTTTCACCAACCGTCCCAAGGCCTTGAAATCTTTCTTCATTCCCCTCAGACTATGGGATGCAGCTTCCTCCCCACCTATCTGGAAGATCAGTAGCAGGTAGTAGTCTGTCATGCGTACCAGGCTGGGGAGCGTCCTGCTGATATCCCTGATCCAGACTCCAGGCATGCTGCAGACTTCCCTTTGATGAGGGTCAACTCTGCATATCAGGCCCTCTGTTCCTCTCAGAAGGGAATCTCCTACTACAATTGCCCTTCTTTCTTTCTTTTCGGAGGCAGTCTTGAGGTATGGTGTCAACTGCCACTTCCTGTGTGACCTCACAGGTGGGCCTTCCACCACATGCTTGCCTACCTCTTCTTCAAGATCCAAGGCCTCAAACCTATTACGGAGGGTCTGCTGGGGAAGAGAGGTAGGTAGGGAGGGGGGTTGCCCACAATGCCAAACTGGGACTCACTTCCAACCCTCCTCATCTTTTTGGTCCCCTCCCTCTGTCCGACAGCAACAGTGCAGGGGCTCTACCACCCTCTGGGGGGCATCCCCCTGGTGCCCTTCTCTCTGGCACACCAGGGAGTTACTTCACCAGTCATTCTCCTCCTCACATGTCCTGATGCTCCTTAGTCTCCCCACCTCCTCCTTGGGCTCAGCCATCATGGTGAGCAAACCTTCCACCTGAGATCAGGCGGTCTCCCCCCTGCCCTCCTCCAGCAGCAGCAGGCTCAGGCACTCCCTGCAGCCAGAGGCCTGAGCAGCCACGTCTCTGGGCAGGCCCTGCATCTGGGTCACCACAGTCTTTTTGGAGTTAGCTCTCTGCCTAGTAGACACCATGGTAAGTGTGCGATCTTGCAGACTGCCAAGAGATGGTGCAGAGGTCCTGTGCCCTGCCATACCAGCTGCACACCGGTGCACATGCAATACTGGCCCCTCCCTGCTTGCGGTGGGCAGTGACATGTCACTGCGCTCCCGGAGGCTGTTTCTAGGCAGAGGACATGGGCACAGTCGCCATTGCCCTGGCAACGCCCACTCCACTGTCAGCCTCTCTCTTGAGAGCTGGTGGGTGCAGCCTGGTCATGCTGCTGTCCTGGGACACCTCTGGAGAAACAAGGGCCCGAGATCCCCCTGTAATTCATGGTCAGGTGCTGTGGCTGTGCCGGCTCTGAGGCAGCTAACCTCGACTACTGAAGAGTATGTGTTGTGATGTTTTCCATTCTCCTCTTCCATCCCATACAAATTTCCTCAAAAAAAGAACACACACACACACACTCTACTCTTCTTCACACCCACCCTACTCTTCTGCCTTGTCACACTCTATGATTCATAGAATCATAGAATGGCTTGGGTTGCAAGGGACCTTAAAGATCATCTAGTTCCAAGCCCCCTGTGACATGAGCAGGGACACCTCCCACAAGATCAGGTTGCCCAGGGCCCTGTCCAACCTGGCTTTGAACAGCTCCAGGGACTTCCTGGGACATTCACATCTTTTCTGGGCAACCTCTTCCAGTACCTCACCTTTACCTCATAGTAAAGAATTTCATCCCAATATGTAATTCTATCCTATTTTGTTTAAAAACAATTCTCTTTGTCCTATCATTATCTGTCTGAGGAAAAAGTTCATCTCCATCTTTTTTATAAGCCCCCTGTCAGTATTGAAAAGCTGCAGTGAGTTCTTCCTGGAGTCTTCTCTTCTCCAGGCTGAACATCCACAGCTCTCTCAGCCTTTCTTCACAGGAGAGGTGCTCCAGACCTCTGAGCATCTTCATGGCCCTCCTCTGGACCCCTGCTAACAGACCTACTTCCTTCTTGTGCTGGGGGCCCCAGAAGTGGATGCAGCAGTCCAGTGTGGCCTCCCAAGGGCAGAGCAGAGGGGGACAATCACCTCCCTCCACCTGATGGTCACTCCTCTGTTGATTCAGCCCAGGATGCAGTTGGCCTTCTAGGCTGCAAGCTTACACTGCTGGCTCATGTTGAGCTTTTCATCCAACAGAACCCCCATGACCTTCTCCACAGGGCTGCTCTCAGTGAGTTCTTCTCCCAGTCTGTCTTCCTGTCTGGAATTGCACTTTCCCAGGTGCATCACCTTCCACTTGGCCTCGTTGAACCTCATGTGGTTTACATGGGCCCACTTTTCAAGCTTGTCCAGGTCCCTTTGGATGGCATCCCTTCCTTCTGTTATATTGACTGCACCACTCAGCTCAGTGTCCTCTGCAAACTTGCTGGGGGTGCACTCGATCCCATTGCCTATGTCATTGATAAAGACATTGAACACTACTGGTCCCAAGACAGGTCCCTGAGGGACACCACTCATCACTGGCCTCCACTTGGACATAGAACCATTGACCGCCACTCTCTGGATGCAGCCTTCAAGCTAATTTCTTATCCACTGAAAGGTCCATCCTTCAAATCAATCTCTACAATTTAGAGATCAGGATGTCATATGGGACTGTGTCAGAAGGCTTTACAGAAGTCCAGGTAGATGTCATTGATTGGTCTTCCCTTGTCAAAAGATGTAGGCACTCCATCATAGAAGACCACCAGACTAGTCAGGCACAATTTCCCCTTTGGGAAACCATGCTGTCTCAGATCACCTCCATGTTCTGTGTGTGCCTTGACATTGCTTCCAGGAGGATCTGTTCTATATCTTCCCAGTCACAGAGGTGAGGCTCACCAGTCTAGTTCTCTGTGTCCTCCTTTCTACCCTTTTTAAAAATAGGAATGATGTTTCCCCTTTCTCGAGACCGGGGACTTTGCCTGACTGCCAAATGTGATGGAGAGAGGCTTGGCAAATCTGTCAGTCAGTTCCATCAGGACTCTGGGATGCATGTCATCGGGCCCCATAGACTTGTACCTCTTCAATTTCATCAGGTGGTCTCAAAACCGCTCCTCGCTTACAGTGGGAGTGACTTTGCTCCCCCAGCCCTTAAGAAGAGGCTGAGGGATTTGAGAGATGTGGAAGGCCTGACTGCCAGTGAAGAGCGAGGCAAAAAACTTGGTGAGTAGCTCAGCCTTGTCCATGTTTGTTGCTACCAGTTCTCCCATCTAGTTTATTGTTTATTCCTTTGAAAGTTTTGTTGTTTTTTTTTTTTTTTTCTTTTTCTTTGGGTCATGTCATGTTCTACCTGTTTCCTTTAAAAGGTATTTATTGAGCAGCAGTCACAGCAGTCTAAATTCTTTATCAAAATGTAGGCAATATGCTCTTTCAATAATTGAACAGTCTACTCAATCTTCACTAAATTAATTAAAGATATATTTAGTTTCTTTTCTAGGAGAGGGAGAGAGAATATAAGAAAGCAGGAAATGATCTTTACACATCAGTCTCTGTTAGGAAATAATTGAATGCAAAGACTACTGAAGAGGCTGCAGTTTTAATGAGCTTTTATTAACTTTTCTACCAGCATTTCCATTTTTTCTCTACTAAGATCTCCGCCCTTACTCAGTATGGTAGCACTCCTAGGTGGATGACCGTGCAGTAGAAAGATGTTTCCGCTCATCTAGCACTTGTGGAAATAAGAAAATGTTTTCTCTGAAGCTTCACAGCACTGTCTGGAAATGTACCTTTTGTGCACAGTATGTCCAAATATCTGGGAAGAATGAAGAATTCAGGTTCACCTCACTCAAAGTTTAAGTACATATTAAAGACACAGAAGGAGATAGACCATTACTATGGGATCACAGTTCACTATTAAATACGTTGAAATGCTGTAGGTGTTGGGTGACTGCATCTCTCTCAAAATGTTATGGGACTAATGGCTTGGTGAGATCTCATGACAAAGTTACTCTGGTGCAATAATATTGCTAAGGAGAGCTACTCCAATAGTATTGCTAAAGAGCTACTCCAAATTTAGGCTAGCAGAAACAGGGATATGACTCAACCCAGGCCTCTGGTGAAACAAAAACTTTCTGTTTCTGAATTTCCATGGAAAGTAACTCCACAGCTCTTTATGGCTGGCAAGGTCGAAGGGAGGAGATGAATTCTGTGGAGGGGTAGGGAAGATCTGATTTATTCCTGTAAACATAATGGGGCTTATTTAAGGGTTATTCCAATATAAGATACCTTGTGTTTGTACAGTAAATTGAAAAGAAAAAAATATACACCAAAATACCCTGGGTATTTCTCTGAATGATCTCCCAGGAATAACTCTGTAATAGAATTAGAAGGTAAGTTGAGCCACAGGGAGTTTGCAAGGTATGCGGGAGGAAGAGAATGAAGCAAAAAGAGGTGCCCATATAAATGAGTAAAGAAAACTTGTTGTTGGGCCTCACAGCTAAGTGTATATCTGCTAAGTCTTCCTTCTTCCTGGGAAAATCTCAGCCTCATCTCTGGCACTTTCAGAGTAGATAACCTAATGACATTCAGTCTGGCTGCATTACAGAAGTAGTATTTTCATGAGGACAAACTGTTGGAACAACAGTCTGTTGAATTACTCATGCTTTCCTTTAGCAGGCATGTATGTTTTGTTTTCCATAGCAGCATTTTTTAATTATTTATTTTTAGTGCCTATTAAGAATTCACCAGTCCTACTTCCACTGTTCAGAGTTTCTGGGTTTGCTTCCACAGTGTGGTCACATAGCATCCTTTTAGAGTATTTTTCTGAAGTCTGTTGACAGGAAGCAAACAATAGTTTTTATGAATTTTGTGAAACATTTTTTTAAAGCATACAGAAAGTATTTTTGTAGGGAAAAAGTTGTTGCTCTTGACACCTTCGCTTTCTAGTTTTTCAGTTTTAGTGAGAAATTGAGGCCTTCATAGCTAATGATGGAACTCTGGTAGGACTAGCTTTTCTCCATCACAGCCTACAGTAGACAAGAACCTAATAATGAAGAAGAGGAATTGCAATGTATTTGTACAATAGAAACTTTACCTAGAACAGATTCAAAATGATTAAATTGGATAAGCAATCATGCAGATGCTCAGCTGCCCCTGGAAAAAAAATGTTAAATGAAGAGTGGGATGATTTACACTAACATTTATCCTCCCAAAAAGCTGTCAGTCAAGCATTTTCTCTCTTCTCCTGAGAAACAGGATTTGTCAGATTTCCTGAGCCAGTGGTATTTAAAAAAAAAACAAAACACACAATTAAAACAAAAAAGAATAGATGTTTTTCCTACAAAGGAGCTATTGATTTGTGCTTGTCTTTTCAAAAAAAAAAAAAAGGGGGGGGGTTACAAAATGTCTAACTACAAACCTATGCTAAAAACATTCCTGTGTAAGTGAATTTTTTTTTTTCCTTTTGGTCAACATTTAGCTCCTTATTGGTCTACTCAGTAAACCATCAGTAGAACAGCATAAATGTGGCTACTTCATTGTACTCTCTGTTTTTTGTGAGACTTCCTCCTTTTGATCAACATCTTACCATAGGAGTACTCTCAAACAAGTGAACCTATGTGTGTAGTGATGTGCTAGACAGATGATTTGTCTCTATGTTAGTGCTGTCTGCTGCAGGCAAACATTGATGTAACAGTGCAGAATGATGTCTCTTAAACCTCTTTCCCAAATGCAACCATTTCATAGTACAGAAAAAGAACTATAACTGTTAATCTACACAGCTAACAAAAAGCACTACTGATTCCCATGCTGTCTGTACCTGTGAACATTATCATTCCCTCTGCCATCTAAAAAAAGCATAATTCTTGCAAATACCAAATAATAATGTAATACACTTTTATTTTCATGCATTAGGGATTGCATGATATTTAACTTGCCTTAGGCTTTGTTCTGCTAATTCTGGTTTATAAGGTTAAACCTTGGTCATTAAAATGAGAAAAGCCTACTATTAAGATTCTTCTACTAGGTCATAAATGTAAACAAAGCCAAGAAACAAACTAGAGCTACCCACATCCATGCTTTGGGCTAATGCCTTGAATCATCATACTATTAGCAGAAAATCTCATGGTTCATTTTTCTCTTCTCCTCTTGTAACAGGGAACATGAACTCTGCAAACTTGCTGTAAAGCCTCAGTTCCATCCTGTGGAATGTCATTAGAAGATTTAGTTGTATCAGGAAGACAAATAGATCTTGGTTTATATTTCTGGGAGAAGAAGAAACATCCTCCTTGCTCCAGATAGCATATACCCTGCCCCACATGTTTTTTCTGTAGCTTGTCTGGCATTCTCCTTATAACAAGGGGCAAGAGGTGTGTTAACAGGAGCTGATCAGTGCTGTCTGTCCTGTCTTCATACTGATTTCCATTTCTAACCATATCCTGGGCAAGGAGCTCCATGTGTGTGGAGGCTTATCGCTGGCCATGGGAGTGAGTCTGTAGGTCATAGAATGCGTGGTGGTGTGCCAGCCACTGGAGGGACCAGGGTGCCCTACATTTTGACTGGGTGTCAGTTAGCATGTGCAATCACCAGCAGATATCAAGCCAGACTAGTGGCAGGTAGGATAAGGAACATGGGAGCCATGCATGGGAGTGATCCTAAGACTGGCCTAGATACTGTTGAGACCAGAACATCTGAGAGTTGGCTACTCTAGTAGCAATAGGTCCAAGCCAGCTACTGCAGAGTCCATGGGTCTGAGTTGGCTACTGGTAGGTTCCTTGGGTCTATACCAGATACCAGAGATACTTGTTTGTGTATGCATGTGTGTGTGTGCATGAAGCAACCTGGAGACAATAAGGTCCAGTGCTACTTGAGACATGTATGTCTAAGATCACTTAATGGAGGGATACATACTGAATATATATACATACTGAATATATATACACATATATTTTACACTAACAGGCTTTCATCCTGATTGGCCAGAGAGGGAACAGGATGAGCCTTTTGTTGTTGTCTGCATTTCTGTGAGTGCTGCTTCTTTTGTCTGCACTGACCTGCATTGGCTGGATGTGTGTACTTGTATACATGTTATGTATATCCCCATGTCTGCTTACTGGGAATATATGCTCAGCCTCACTACTTGATGGTCCTGAGGACATAGATCTACAGCAGCCTTAGCACTGTTAGGCTGATTGATTCAGCAGCTCCAAATACAGGCTAGCAAAACCTTCCATTATTTAGAACACTAACCTGTGGACCTTGAAGTATCACCCTCACCATCATACACTTGGGAAAGCTAAGTATAAAAAAGAGATGTTACTCAATTCACCCAGAAAGCCAAAGGCAGATAATCTGTGTTTTTTACCTGTTAGAAAAGTGAGAATCACCACTCAAGAACAGTGACCAAATCAGAGCATCTGTGAGCTGAGGATACTGTAGACAAAAAGGAATGGACAGGAACAAAAGCCCCCCGGCTCAACTAGCAAGGTGTCTGTGAGAAGGAAGAGATTGGAAATGTCTCCCACACCTTACCTCAGCAAGCAGTAGTTACCATTTTGAGAAATACTCAAAGTAAAGACATTTCAAGCTTTATTCTACTTGTCCCAAATCAAATCAAATCAAATCAAATCAAATCAAATCAAATCAAATCAAATCAAATCAAATCAAATCAAATCAAATCAAAGAAATAAACAGAACCACTACATCTTTGTTTAAGAGTGTGTCATATTTTAATCTGGTAAGTTACATGCAAAGTATAGTAACTACTATAATAACACGTGCCTTGTTATTAATTAATTGTGTGTCACACCAGATTACCATTCTATCCTTTGCCTTGCTCCAGACCACACAGTAAAGAAAGCATTTCTCACACTTATCATTAAGGTCTTTAAGACAGACCACAATGCAGTTAAACTATTGTGCTGTTGGAGGTGCGTAACAGCTTGGCATGTGGTTTTCTTACGCTTCACACTTGGGTTGTGTCAAGTAACAGTGCCAAGCAGCAACACGTGAAGTCTGTAGATGGTGGGTAAATATATCTTACTGTGGCTAGTCTGCAGATCCTTGTTCCTTGCTTCAAGCACTGCAAAACAAGCCAGAAGCAATGAAAAGGGAGGATGCTTGGCTTGACTTCCTCTTTGGCTGACAGTTCTGGAGAAATCTGCTCCCTCAGTTCCTTAGTTGGAGGGAAGCCTGCCAGGACATGGGGCATTTTGAACATGGGTGTCGATGGGGGAGAGAAGAGATAAAACCTGAAGTGAGCTCTTTTACTGTTACAGAAATATACTGGAAGTGTTTAGAAAATACCCTGCTAAGTGTATCTGGATTGCTTTATTTTGTGTGAAAGCCACCTGGAAAATCTTCTTGACTCAGCTGGAGCATAAAAACAACTTGCCAAAGCATCATCTCAAGCTCAGCTAATTGGAGTACTAGTTATTAAGCTGTTACTGGCTGAGGCAGTTTGTGAAACCGCAGAGAAGTGAAGTTAATGGGTAGGGAACAGTAAGGCAGGAGAAGAGGATGCTGTCTTCCCTTCCTTGCATGATAAAGTGACCGTGTCATAATTTACAGCTTTCCAGCTCAGCATCTGTGTATTTGTGTGTGTGACAAGATGTTTTTATATATACATTTTATATTTGTATATATATATATACATGTGTATTTATATACATTGTATTATATGTATATATGTGTATATGTATACATGTATATGTGTATATATATATGTATATTATATACATATGTATTAATATACATTGTGTATATATATGTGTATATATTGTGCATATATACATATATATGTATATAAATATGTATATATTTTATATACATATTTATATGTATATATTTATATTTTTATATATATATAGTCATGCATATGACTACATACAAAATAAAAATACATAGACCTACTTGCACAGAGATTTATATTCATTTGCATATGCTGTTCATGTGTCTGCATAAGAACAAGCTCCTGTGAACTGCCTGAAGTCTTCTGTGTGATTGGTTCCATTTTGGAATTGTTATGGCATGCTAGAATTAAATCACAACAAAATCCACTTTTTCTGTCATCCAAGCCTGACTTAATTTGACAGGGACCACTTGAGATAAGTATTCTCCATGAAGGGAAATCTGGCCAATTCTATCTTGTGCAACAAAATCCAGTGACTTGAAGATGGGGCACTGAGATAGTAGCACACCAGTTTTGTACTCGATAATTTCTAATGGTTAAATGGTTTTAAGGCTTTTTTAACACAGGTCTCATTCCGTATCCTAGTGGTGACAAAAATGATTCACTGCTATACGGAGAAAAACTGGACAAGGCCCCTAGTTGTTAGTGTTGTACATAGAGCTCAAGTCTTCTTCTGATGTTGATTAGGTGGATCTTTGACAAACATCCACATTCGTACCCATGTCTGTTTTAGAGCAAGTGAATTCCTCTGATCAGGCTAAGTGGCTTGTTGCAGTTGCTGGGATACACATGTGAAAGTATGGGTTCTGAAAACAGCTATACCTAGTGCTCACATAAAAGGCAGAGGAATAATGCTGTTCAATTAGCAGCAAAAAAAAAAAAAAATGGAGTGAAGATGATTTGTACCCTGATTAAATTTCTGTTGCTTATTATGAAGACAGAAGTTCTTGTGCTTAAAAAGCTTCTACTGCCTTCTGGATTGTTAAAGGAACTTAGTACATTTCAAGGATTCTTCAGATATGAACTTTTAAACCAATAACTATTTGAGAAAAGACCAAAATCTTGAATAAGGAAAGAACTGATACATTTTCTCATGAAATGGGAACAGAGCAGTGTGTTAATGTGTAGAAAATACACGGATAAGACTTCTGGAGATTGTCAAACAGCTCAATTTTCTTTTAGGTGCAGAGCTTGAAGAACAGGACAGTGTATCAGGCCATGACTGCACGTTCCCTGTCGTAGTACGGTAGGTACTTGGATGATTACGGCCCAGAATGGATCACTAGGCACTCTGTGACAGAACACCTTTTCAGAATGAAAATTTAACCAATTGGATAAATGAATGCATTTATTTATATGGTATTTATATCAGTAACACATCCAACAACTGACATTACAAAGAAAAATAATTGTATTATTAGAAAATAATTGTATAAAGAGATACTTCAGTGCCCAGCATTTATTCAGACATAAATCTTGTTATTTTACCTTCTTTCTCCAAAATTTTCACCAAAATTTATTTGATTATGTTGACCTGAGCAATTTTTACCAGTTTTGTTCTCATTTTAGAATAATTTTCTGTGGTGTAATATATGCACATATAAATACAAATACATACACACTTAGTAATTAATTAATTTAGAAAACATACGTATTGTATGAATTAAATGAATTACTATCACTAAATCACTAAAACAAATTGCTTCGGTATCACTTAGATTTTCTTATATGCAATTTTATTACTAAATGTGAAGCATGGCATTTGGGAGATGGTCAATCAAGATTAATTTAGGATCGTTAAATAATGCTGGTAAGGATACGGTGTGAATTAAAAAGAACATCAAGCAATGTGTTCAAGTAACAAAATGGTTTTCAGTGAATTTGACTCCTATTTCAACCTCCATCACAAAGTCATCATAATGTTAGCTGCTTCTCTTAAATCTTCGTGTACCTCCAATGCCTTTTGCATCTCCGTGCTCCTTGGAACATATAATTGCCAGCATCTCCACCTGACTGGGTGGGAGTGAGCAGGCAGAGGAGCTGGTCTGGACTGGGCTGCGTGCTAGCCTGCTGGGGCAGCTGCTGTCTCTGAGCATGGAACAGCTGAAGTACCAGCCATTCCCCTGGAAGGGGCACTACATTTAGATTCTATTCTACTCGGATCATGTGTATTTTTAGCTAACGTATATTTGTCCTCTAGTTTCATTTTGGCCAAAAATGTTTGGTGTTTCTAAATACCTACTAATCAGCAGTGTAAAATAATTGTAGTATAAGGGGAAACTATAATCCTTTCATTACCTTTCCATTAAAAGAAAAAATAATAATTTTAAAAATGGCAAGAAATGTTTGTCAGAAGCTGCTAGAATGGTCAGAAAAAAATACAGAATGTGTATAAGGATACTGGGGAGATGAGGAAAGGCTATACCTGTCTGAAAATGGGAATTTTTTCTACTACAATTTTGTAAAGTTTGCTCTACAGTTCTTGGTAGTTCTTTTAGGGCTTTGAGAGGGGTTGCTTGAGATATGCGCAAACATAGGTAGGGCACTCCTGTGACATGGGAAGAAGGGCAAGAATTATCTGCAGATAACTGCCTTGGAAGGTTTATAATACTTTTCACTTCCTGTGCTGCTGGGAAATATGTCAGAGTAGCCTGTTTTGTGGTACTTGGATTCAAGGCTGGACTGGAGTGAAACAGTTCTTTGGACTTGGCTCTAGAACAAGGAATTTGTAAGATGGAAGCAGCTGTGGTTGTGTACCAGCTGGCTAATTCACGACTGTGGGTCACTGGGTAAAGGTGCTAATGGCTTGCCTATTAGTGGGTCACAACCAGAATGAAATGTTCCATGAAAGGAGTTAAAACTGCCGCATGATAGCTGCACCCAGAACAATGTGGATGCAGTGGACCCTTTAGAGCATTCCTGTCCCACTGAGTCTTTCCTCTATACACCATACTGTCTCTAATAACCTTGAACAAGGGATTTGTCAGCTGAGTAGTTTGGTGTTGCAGTAGGAAGGGAATCACTGAGTCTGAACGACATCTTACAAAGTCTAAGCGCTTAATAGAGGTCTTTTGATGAAAGTTGTTTTGTATATGCAACTGCCCCTTTCTCCTTGCTTCTCTTGTACCACCTGCTCAAAGAAGCAGGACTTGCACACACTGAAAACAAACACTATCAAAATGCTACAGATCAGCATATCTACAAGCTTTGGAGTTCTGTTGCTGCATAATGAAGGAATTATTTAGATAAAAATCTGAAAACCTAATAAAAGGACATTCTTTGCTCAGTGACATGCTTATTGAACGTTTGCCATAGAAAGAAGCTAAGATGTTGAATATATTACTTCCTTTACAGCTGGACAGTCATTGCACAAGGAGGCCACATATAATAACAAATATAATAACATATAATAACAAATTTGAATTAGTGATAAACTGCTGCAAACATTTATGCAGCAGGTAGAGCATGATTACAGTAGCTTAGGAGACTATGTATTTGAGTTCAACTATCAGAGATATTTGATACATAAAAGGGAATATGATCCTTTATTGGAAGCATTAAATAAGAATCTAATGTTTTCCCTAAAGAAGCTCTGAAAAGTGATTATGGCCCACTGGTTGCTTCTTATACTTGAAAAAGAAAACCCCATAAATAAAATTGCTTAGAGGGAGTTCAGTATACTTTCCAAAAAGCCATCCAAAAAGTTCTTTCTTTTTAAATAAATAAATGCTGAACTATAAAATAACATTAAGTCTCATCCTAGCTGCCATTCTATGTTTTAACTGCTTTCTGACTGTATTGCTTTAAGTTTCTGAGTGAACCTTCTGAAGAGACAAACTCCCAACAAAAGAACAGGTCCTAAAAGTGATATATCTGGAAATACCTGGAAGTATTAGGATTATTTGTATCTAAGTAATGCCCGAAGGCCTGCTCATGATTGAGATCCTGCTTTACTGTGTTTAAACACAGTATATTTCCTACAACATTCTTTAGGAAAAAGAATAGTAAAAAAGAAAAGGAAAGAATGCCATTGACTACAGTGACTTTGTCTTCACTGCACAACACATCTGCCTGGAGGAAGAAAGCTGCTACTGTGTACAAATTCCTTTAAAATCAACTTCACTGTTGCTGGTGTTTGGATGGGTGCTACCCAAGTCTTACATGTATATTAATTAGTCATCTTACAAGCAAATGTATTTTAAACTGTCTTCTAAATGGCACCCTGAGTGGCAGAAGAGGTTAAAGTAGGAAAACCATCTACCATACTCTTATTTCGGAAAGAGATTTATTGTGTCAAAAGACAATCCATGACAACGTAATGAATTATGTGTATTTGAGGAAAGATTTCTCTCATGAGTAAAAAAAAAGTGAAATAACTTGCACTTCACTTTTACCTAGTAAGTTCTATGAATATGTTGTCGTGTTAGCACATATCAATGGACATCATGTCTGAAGTTGATAATAAAAATAGTAAAAGAATGGGAGAGTTGCTTATGTTTATAAATATGCATCACACTCAAAACCAAGTTAATTAAAAAAGATCTGTAAGCTATCTTTTGCCTCCCTGAGGTAGTAAAATGAAATACAAGCTCAAGCATTTTCTATAAATGCTGTCCATATATAAAGAAACTCAGAGATATATCCAACCTCCTCTGCTCTTTGTGGTCTGTAAAATGGACTGAATCAATATATCAAATGCAAACACTACTGGCTTGAGCGGAAGGGAAAAAAATAAAGTTCTCAAGGAATGAAATGGGCATTTTTTGATGCAGCATTCCAGAAAACATAATCTATGGCATGTGTCCAGTTCCCATTTAGTAACCAGAGAACTAGCTGCAGCTGTTTATTATGCCTGGTTGTGCCAGTTTCATAGTGTGTAATCATATTTGCATAAAGATAAAAAGGAAGGTGTTATAGAACAGAGTTTAGCCATGAATTAAAGGTAATTTCAGAGTAATTAGGTATAATTTGTTAAAGAATTCTCCCCAGCTACTGATGACTCTGATTTCATAATTACAGGACAATGCTTACTATGGCTTTCAAGGCAGGATAAAACATACTGGAAGTGGTAGTGTCACACACTAGATGGATCTAATGGTGCAATGAAAGACAGGTGTTTTGTCAGATTTCAGTCACACACTTTCACACCTGAAATGCATTAACCATAGAAGTGATGTTAATGAAGACCAGGTGCGTCTTCCACATTCTAAATGAGGAACTGGCATGATCGTTACTGTGTGCTAACTAGGAGTCTCCCAGTTGTCTCTGGGGATGGACTTTGATACCTGCCAGAAGGTGTTCTTTAAAATTTTAGTGTGTGAAGACACTCAGGCCCATAAGAAAGCACAAATGAGCCATCAGGCAAGGTCAGATAGAGGAAATACTGGCACCCTCCTTCCAAGCCCATGAGAAACAAATGGGGTGGCTAAGCATGGAGCAAGCAAACAACATGTAGGGAAAAACAAAGATAATTTGCTAAGGGTGTTCTGCCACATTTATTGTTTTCACCCCAGGATCCTGGGCAAAGATGTGAGTGTCCAGAAAATAACAATAAAATAGCTACAAGAGATGGAAGGTAGATATCAGAAAGATGTCATATTATCAACAGCTGTCAGATACAGTCCAGTTGAAAGGCCCTTATTCCTTTAAAATGTGAAGGCTTGCCATTTAATCTGGAAATGAGTAATAGACGCCTTGAGCAAGATTTCTTTTTAATAAAACACAAGGTTTTCATTGTGATTGAGCCTACATAGCTTTAATGTTCTGTTATGGAAAATAAAACTTTTTAAAAAGAATTCCTCTTTACAAGGTAATCTTTCCCCCTTTTCTTTGCATTTCCATGTGTTAGATTTGAGGTCGTCTACTCCCTGCAATTTACAATACTTAAGGAAAAGTTAATAATGGCTGTGTGAAGGAAAAAAAAAAATCTGTTGAAAGGGAAAAGAAAGGGAAAAAGGTCTACATTCTCAGCAGGAGCTTAACTAATTATCTGACTCCTTCCCAGCCACATGACACTACCTCAGCCAAACAATTAGCCTGTCCATACTGAGGGCTGGAAAAAGGGATGGCCAAATATCAGAATGTGCTTAACTCTAAAGTCCTAATTATGTTAGAATATACCTAAAGCACTGCTAATGAAGGGCTTGTTGTTTACCTCTCTGCTTTTAAATATGGCATCCTTTAACTGAAAATGGAGAGGGAGATGAGACGGGAAATCTGTAGGTAAGGTAGTATTTTGAAAAGCTAAACTGAGGTATGGTGTAGGTGATGAAACCTGTTTTGCTGTCTGGTTAATAAAGTCTCTTGTGCCAAACCCTTAAACAACACAGAAATGGAATCACCTGGTATGTTTTCTTTCCATGTTCATTTGTTGCCCAGTTTATTCAGTGTCTGGGGTATCCTCTTCCAAAAATTGCTTGGGCCATAATTCATTTCGGCCATCTTAAACCAACATATCAATCTGCATTTGTAATCTGGCCATGTGGAGCTACCTGATCCTCTTTCTATTACTGTCCTGCACACCTCATACAGCAGCTATTGTCTTCCCAGCTACAGAAAAAAATACTGCAGGATTAGATTGTGCTCTCATAATTGACTGTTGGGACAGCAGTTAATTTGAGCTGGGTAGTGTTTCTCCTTGGAAGCTTAAGACTACTCAAACAGTATGTCTATTCCTTCATTGCTTCAGGATCAAACATTTTTGCATAGCCTTTGCACCACTCTAAACTTCAGCTTGCATTTTAGCTAGTTTATGTTCTAGGAAAAGAAAATACCCTAATACAAATTATTTGAATTATTAATACCAATATTTGTGTTCATGCACCAATATTTGTTTTCTCTAGTTCATACTCTTGTTTTTACTTGAAGTGGTTCAACTTCTGTCTTTTATAAGAAAAAGTTACCTTCACTTATCTCTGAGAAAAAAAAAAAAAAAAAGCATTTTCAGAAGAGATTCAAGAACACATATTAATCCTAGTTTTGAGCCATTAAAAATCTCAAAATACTTCATTCAGATGAATCTCTTACTGGCAAAATCCCAAAATGACAAAGTATTGAAAATTAGATGCTTACCTGTAACCACATTAAATAACCTGCACCAAGATGATTATTGTAAGAAATAGAACAAAACAGACATTCACACTGGCCACTGCCAGTTTTATTCTGCAGTATGTAGTAGTTGTACTAGGAGTGGGATATATATCTGCAAATGGAACAGCAATCATGCTTTGCTAATCAATTCATATTTTTCTGAATTTCCAGGACATTTTATTGTAGTAACATGTAGTGTAGTTCTGTCTGTGTTTGGACACAATTTAGAGTCAGGAAAATGCTTAGTAGTTGGAAAACTGAGACACAGAGAAGTTAAATATTGTTTTTCTAGATATCAAGGTGTTCAAACATTTAACTGCATATATAGGCAAATAATTGAATATTTTTGACATATCTCTGGTTGTCCTATTTTTCTGGCATTTATATGCCATTCAGGATTGATCCATAGATACCTACCCAGAAGAACATATGACAGACAAGTTCATGATCTGGACAGAAGAATGCATAGCACTTTATACAGTCCCTGCTCTAGTGCTGGCCCTCAAACAGCCTGTTTGAACCGCTGCCTCAACACAAGTCTTTCACAAATCTTTGCAAAAAAAAAAAATATATATATATATATATATAAAAAACTTAGCTATAATAGTTATGGTACTGGAACAAGCCAATGACCTACCTAGGCCAATCTTCCCTCTATAACAAACAAGTTCCTCAGTGAATGCCATAAATTGCAAGGCACACCATCGCGGACGGGTTTAACCATGGGAGAAGTCTTTTCCTAATGTGGATAGATAATCAGAATTTATCCTTAGGCATTAGGTCTGCTTATTCCTTGTACAAATGCAAACTGAGTGAGAAAGTGTGCTGCCACCCTTTTACTCAGTGCTTGGTGCCTGTGGTACATCTGCTTTTGTCTTTGGCTGGTGCTGCCTGGTTGTGTATTACAGTCTCGGTTCCCTGTCCTGGAGAAACACAATCTCTGTTATCACACCTTTTATCCATCAGCTAAAGCTTACTTCCCCAGTTCTTAAATCTACAGCATAAAACACAATTACAAATATTCACGCTGTGCCTAATAGCTTTCTTTCATAAGAGTGCCCACTTAGGCCCTGACATATCCTATACAATTGACTGGACCTCCAAAAATTTCCTTCTTTAACAAACACTACTGTGGTTAAGAACAAATTCCACTTGTTCTGGTTGTTTTGCATCCTGAAGCTCTCTTCTTTCAATCTGTATTTTCATGTATTTTTTAACTGCCTGTGATCTGTCAAAACAAAAGGATAAATATGAAGCTCCTTACTACCTTTACATTTGAGTCTTTGGATACAGGGAAGTGGACAAGATGACACTGTATACCTTTGTCCATCAGTATTAACTTCCCTTGACTAACAGTGAGAATAATGCAGTTTGCAATCATTACCACTCACAAAAGAGATGAACAGATCTTTTTCATGATGGAGTGATAGATTTCAAACCATATTTTTGCTTTCTTTTTTCCTTCATATACTTCCGTTAATCTCTGTGTGTACTCGGTAGTCTATCTGCTGTGTCTTACTGCAAATTTGGTAACTCATATCAACCTCTAAGGATGTAGTTAGCATTTCTTGTCCTCACATTCTGCTCTCTAATACATGTAGTTTTCCTTCGATTATTAACGTCCTATTATTTTATGCTATTCGTTTTGCACCCATGTCCAGATGAAAATTGATACACAACATTCGCATTTAGAATGATATTTCAAATGATGATTCTTACAGCAGTTTCCACTACTCCTCTGAAAAATTTACATTAACTAGTGGTGCTTTCATCAACCTTAACCTCTTAACCAGTGCTTACAAAATAATGTAAGGTTTTGCATTTCTTCTCATATGCTGGTTGTAGTGTTGACTTGTGCTGTTTTCAAGTATGTGAAGCTCTACCTTGTTAATATTCTTGCCTATGATGTGGGGCTCCTAAAGCCTTTCCTTCCTGTAGTATTTTTCATTTCCTAAAATGTATTTGGTGCCAGAACACTTTTGGCCTTCCATGAGCTTTGGCCTCAGACAGCTGACTGCTTGTAGTGGTTAACTCCAGTTATTCCAGCAGTTATTTCAGATCTAATCCCTCCAAATTGCACTGTTTAACCAATCAGCTTCATCTATTAATGTCAAATAGTTTGTTCTCTTTATATCCTCTGGTTGGCAGCATCTCACTCATAGACTTCCTATAGCACTTCTTATATATTTATTTGTTACAGTTTAATGCTTAGTCCTTTCCCGCTTATTCTCTTCACGCTTAGTCCTAACTAAGTCAAATGAAATATTAGGCAAAACTTCAAATTAAAAGTTCTCAAATATGTCAGTTCAAGCTAGCTCTGAATAGATTTTGCAGAAGAAGGATCATCTTGCAGCCATTATTCTTTTTGCTGGGACTCAGATTTTCAGATAGAGACAGGAATGCTACTTATGTTCATATATATTTAAATATTCTAGCAGATATTCTTTTTTGGTTCATCTGTTCCCTTGTGGTATTACATAGTCACTTGTTGAAGATATTTGCAGGAGATATGCCTCATTCTGTGACAGGCTTCAACTGTGTGTGAATAACAAAAAGTGCTTTGCAGTGTCTTGACCCTGCTTTTTCTCCAAGAAGCTTAACTTTCTATTAACTTCCACAGAAGTTCCATTTTGGAAGAAAAACGTTAGTTTCCAGTCAGTAAAAACTTCTTGCAAGACGGGCTAGTCTGTAAGATCATAATCCTTTGTATGTTACAGGAACCAATTTAAAACAGACGTGTGAGATAAATGTGCTTAGATTATCTCCCAGAGATATAAAAGACTTATATTCTCCCAGAGAAGTAGAGACTTCCAAAATTCCAAAATAAAAAAGGCAGATTTTATAAAAATAAACAGTAAGGCATGTGACTTTTGAAAGAGAAATACAGAATGTCGGAAGAAGACAATATATATACATATAATGCTTATACACAGCTTTTCCACTTCCCACTGTGGCCTAGCAGGTAGGCCCCATGCTTGATTAAAACTGGTTTCCATACCCTTCGAAGTTTTGGCGGCGCTGCAGCCTCCTCTGCCTGCTTTCTGTCTTTTTTCCCTTTTCTTTCTGTCACATCTGGCTTGAGGGGCTGCTCATTCAGCCTGTCGCAGGGCAAGCTCCCTTCCTTTGCAGACCCCAGCCTTTTCCCTCATCTGTCTCTTGCGGGGGGGGGGGGGGGGGGGAGGTAACCGAATACTTATCCTGAAAGGAACATAATGCAAAATGAAAACTGGAGAATAAAACAACCTACCATCCACCATGAGACCGATGCCTATACTTGAGAGAGGAGAGGGGTACTATTCACAGACACCGTAAGTTCCATCAGTGTTTCATCGTGGAATGGGTGTCTAGAAACTGGGATCTGTTTTCTGCCCAGACTGCCTTTTTGTTAAGTGACAGATTCTCAAAATGTATGTCAGTATAAATTTGGTGTGTCCTTCAAGCCACATGCTGGATTAAAAGTATTATCTTTCCAAGTATGCAATTGTTTTTAATTACCTCACTAACAAAGCTGAACAAATGACATTGTCCAACATGGCTCATAAGTTTTATGAGCTATGTTGCGTAGCACAACAATGTGTGCAACCACCTGTCACAAAACAGCACTCTATCATTCAGCCAGATACCACTTTTACACTGGATGGTAAACTCCCAACTACCTATTATCTTGCATAACTGTACATATACCTTTGATATCTGGTATTCAAGTTGTTAGCAATAAACTCTAACTCCCATTGCTGTAGCTTTGTCCCGAATTTCAAATGGTTCCTGACACTTTTTACCCATAGTGTACATGCACAGTGTCCTGCTGAATGACTTAACATTGTCCATGAGAGCAATAGTAAAAATTCTGAGGAGCTATGGTGGAAACAGCCTCCTATCTTTTCCACCTTGGTTTACTCTGCGACAGTACAGACATAGGACCTCCTATTTCATTCTCAGCCCCGAGACAGGCCTTTCATTAGGATGAGTCTCCAAGACTCTTGAAATTTTCTTTTCTACTCAAAATATTTTCTCCACTTCTGTATTTTCATTTCATCAGTAAAGTTCATTTGCTCAGTGCTGACAGCACAGGAGGTGTGCTGTTCCTTAGGTCCCCAAGGCATAATTGGTAGTTGGGCTGTGCATAGAAGCATATAACTCTTGTGAAGAGTGTTTAACCACTACAGGCAAGAAGTGTGCCAGCGGTCATAACCTTCCTATCTAAATTTCCGTTAGAAAAGTGGTTTTCAAAGTGTTCCCCTTCTCTTCATGTAATTGTTAATAGTGAAATTGCGGCTCAGCAGCAAAATTCCAGCCACTTAGATGTGAAGGAAAAAAATCTCCTTCCAGTTTCGTTTTCTTGGAAAGAAAAAAAAAAAAAGGAGGGGGGGCAGGGAGATGAGAAAGCAAGAAAAATGGAAGGGGATTTAATTTCCCACTTGCTCTCACAGTGTGTCTGAGTGGTATTTTGTGGTATGATGATAGTGTTCGGAGGGCCCAGTGGCTATCTACCTGTGCCACTCAGCAATGCATATGCAAGCTGTGCAGCCACGGCAGTGTCACAGGCAATCTCTTAAGGCGTTTCCTGGGGATTCGGACTCTCAGTGGAACAGTTCAGAACACAGGATCCTCTGTAGTCTTCTAATTCATCTGTCCTGGTTCCTACCTCAAGGTTTTGTGAGGCAGCTGGGGTGTGCCGGGGTGTGCAGAGTCAAGGGGTGAATGATGTCCCATCAGCCACAGTCCCAGAGCACTGGTAAAAATAAAAATGACATATGAGGGTGGTGGGGGAGAAGGGTGGGAAACAGGCAGGAAGGAGAAATGCATTGAATTAATTTGTCTTTGGGAGCTTTGCCCACCGTTTATACAGACAGTAAGGAAGTTAGAGGAAAGAATGCTGCAGAGATCAGTTCGACAGTGAAACCCAGGGGAGGGTTAGTACAAGGGAGCTGGGAAGACGGTCTGAAACAATCTTCCAAATCAGTAAATGCAGAGGGCAGCAGGATGCTGACCTTCTACTGTAACCAATGTCAGCTGCAAGCTGTAACTTCATGCTATTAATTACAACTGAGCATACGTTTGGAGTGTTTCTGGTGTGTTTCTTCTGTTGGCATTAAAATTCCCTACTTTCCTCTCCCTCCTGCTCCACACCAGTCCCCACCTCCTGAAACAACATGAAGTTTCAAACTACACCCAGATGGAAAGAAAAAACAGAAGAAAAAGGAAGGGCCCTAGAAGGGAAAAAGTTGTTTGTACATTTTGTGGGTTTTAGGGCCTTCTAAGAAATTTCCAGTGCAGACTACCTCCAAATGCAAATACTTTGTCAATGAATGCAAACTTTATAACATCAGTGTTAATGTTATGTTGTTGCAGAAAGCATTAAATCACTAATCAATCAACAAAATATTGGACAATTCCTCCTTGAGTAATTTGTAGCTCAGAGAGCAGTAATGAGCCAAATGCCTTAGATACAATGATAAGCAACCTGTAGTTTTAACACATTCAATCAAAACCAAGGTTCAGTCAGAGGTTTGGGTTAGATTTGTACCCAAACCACCCCCTTTGCTATAAATAACTCTGCATTTCAGTGATGTTTCATGTAGGTTTGGATCTGACTTTGGGTTTTGGACACTTTCCAAGTATGAATTTTTGTCACATCAAACATGTTGATTTGCTGGAAAAGCAGAGAACGTTACTTCTGTGAACAGGCAGGTTTAATGACACCTGCAAAGTACACAAAATAGCAGCAGGTATATTTTTTTCTCTTAATTCATTCCAAGAGTCAATAACACTGCTGAGAGTCTGAGAAGGAGAGGAAAAAAAGTCTGATTGTATTAATGGACGAACTTTAGAATAAATAATATTTACACAGCAACATAGCCGCAGAATATTTGGTCTTCCAATTAAACTTCTAAAAGTACTAGTTGCTTTACAGGAAAAAGGATGTGTGCCAGTCTGTTCTACATCCTGCTGAGAAGTAAAGAAATTATGATTTTAATGAATATGAAGACTACATATCTGTCAACATACTTTTGAAATAAATTCCAGAATGTAAATTTGCATGAATTCAGAGATAAGCTATGGGGAACTTGTTTTTATATCCATTTTAATATTCAGGAAAAAGGAAAAAACAGGGTAGGGAAGGCTTTGCCTTGTCATGTTTCCACTTTGGAATACATTAGGTTTGACAGCTGCCTCTTACTGATTCTGGTACTCAGCCTGAGTTAAAACATCCAGTTTCTTTGGTTTTGCACATTAGAGATAGAAAATAAAGGTCAGTTCATTGTGAGCTCAGTCTAAAACTTTGGAGGTCTGTCACTTTTAAAGTTCTCAGTGCTTGTTTCTTTATTTGGTCTTACAGTCATTAAGCACACGTGAAGAATCTTTCTCAGGACACGACGGTCCTTAAATACTTTGAGCTGGAAGAAATGCATATTGTTTTGCCACTTCAACAATATGATACTGATGTACTTGTTTATAAGGTAATGATTTATTTTTTATTTATTTTTTATTTTTTTTTTCCCTCGGGTGGCTTGCTTTTTATTCTAGCAAAAGAACCTCTCAAGTCTAAAATCTACCGTATAGTTTTTGTATCTCTATTTTTCTACCCTCAAGATGCTACTCTTAACAGACATCAAAAAGAAAAATGAAAAAAATAATATGCAGTTTCTTTGGTCTGAAGCCACCTGGGGAACTGTACATACAGTCAAAATGACATGAGAACTCCATTAAGTGTAATATTCCTTTAAAAGATTTACTTCTGTCAGTTTCTTTGTTGTTGTTTTGTTTGTTTGTTTGTTTTGTTTGTTAGTTTAGCCTGGACAAATCATTCTCTTGCTGCACATAAAATGTCTCTATACAGAGCTGACATGAAGAAAATCAGTAGATAGATCTGCTGGAAAACCTGACTGAAGAGGCCAAAACCCACCAGTCTGCTGGGAACAGCTTCAGAGTTGGTCCGTTTGCTAGCAGTGCCTCAAAGCTGCACTACCCCCAATAGCTGGACAGGCAAGATGCACACACTCCCCTTTCCTGCTTGGCTGGTTTAATGTGGAGGATTTGTGGAGGGGTGTTTTTCATGGCAGGATTTCACATGGTAAGAACGCCATCCAGGAAATGAAATTTGGCATGTTGGCATTCACTGAAGGCCCTCAGCCCATCCTGACGTATGAAAGCCTGACATGACCACAACGATGCTGTCTCTTACAATTTTATCTTAAAGACTTTAACTAGTCTGTTGTTATGAATGTTTCTAGGGATACAAATCTCTTTTCCATGCTCTAAACCAAAGCTGAAAGTGGCAACTGACAATGATGTAAGTGTTCGTTTTAGGTAAATTAGAGTCCCTCCTGACCACCTCAAATAGTTTCCTGTACTGAACATTAAAAAAAAAAAAAAATCCAGATCCCAAACCAAACTCTGAAGCTTTCTGCCCATGCTTGAAATACTGTATTCAAACCTATACTGGAAAGACCTGTTTACAAAAATGTTACACCTGCTGTTTGGATTTTATCACCCAGTTTATACTACTGTGTAGATGTCATCAGCTTATTAGTTGATTGTACATAACCTGGGGAAGTGTTTTCACTCCTGACTACTTTATATACTAATATTATTTTTGTACATATTTTTAGCTGATTTTTTTTTTCTTTTTGGGTGTCAAGCAGTCACAGCAGTATACATTCATAGGCAGCCACATATGCATCTTTTGTACTTAGACAGATTTCTGATCAGGAAGAAATTCTTCCTTGCCAGTTCAGATACAAAAATTTGTGTAACCTCTTTTCACATGGGTTTGATTCATTTCTGAATCTGTATTGCCTGTTAGTGCTATTGATCTCTAGGGGATTGCATACTGCATATAATGCTTTCCTTTCTGTGTACTGTTACATAGCAATCTCCAAATTCCAAGATACACATTTTGGTGTGTCTCTAGGTAATTGCAAATGACAAACTTTAAATTCTCTTTTGTTGTTCACGTAGTCATGTTCTTTTTTGAAAGGCTCTTAGTGTCATCAGCTTGTGTTTCAAAGAACAGCCTTTGAGAAAAATCCCAAATCTATTTTCTCCATTTCAGAGAACTAGAATTGGAATTGCTGAAGTGTATGACCTGCCTCCTGTGCTTATCTGTTTGCTGATGTCTGGGAGGCTCTTTCTTCACACATATTAAGGGACAGTGCTGGTACAGCATGGGATGCAACAGAGTTTCTGGACAGGTTTACGAACACACTGATATATTCTGCTTTGCCAGCATGCTGCTGTAAAGACAGATGATTACGTGGCTTATCTAGAATCTGGAACTGAAATGTACCATAAAACTAAAAAAACTAAAAGAAGGAAAAAAAATATTTAGGATCCAATGTATATGTTGAAATAACGGAGTGAATGGAGCCAAATCCAGTTGGAGGCCAGTTACTAGTGGAGTTCCCCCAGGGCTCAGTGCTGGGGCCAGTTCTCTTTAATATCTTTATAGATGACCTGGATGAGGGGATCGAGTGCACCCTCAGTAAGTTTGCAGATGACACCAAGTTAGGTGCGTGTGTCGATCTGCTCGAGGGAAGGAAGGCTCTGCAGGAGGATCTGGATAGGCTGGACCGATGGGCTGAGGCCAACTGCATGAAGTTCAACAAGACCAAGAGCCAGGTCCTGCACCTGGGGCACAACAACCCCAAGCAGCGCTACAGGCTGGGAGATGAGTGGCTGGAAAGCTGCCTGGCAGAGAAGGACCTGGGAGCACTGGTTGATAGTCAGCTGAATATGAGCCAGCAGTGTGCTCAGGTGGCCAAGAAGGCCAACAGCATCCTGGCTTGCATAAGAAGCAGTGTGGCCAGCAGGTCTAGGGAGGTGATTGTCCCCCTGTACTCGGCTCTGGTGAGGCTGCACCTCGAGTACTGTGTTCAGTTTTGGGCCCCTCGCTACAAGAAGGACATGGAGGTGCTCGAGAGAGTCCAGAGAAGGGCAACGAAGCTGGTGAGGGGTCTGGAGAACAAGTCTTACGAGGAGCGGCTGAGGGAGCTGGGGTTGTTTAGCCTGGAGAAGAGGAGGCTCAGGGGAGACCTCATCGCTCTCTATAGGTACCTTAAAGGAGGCTGTAGAGAGGTGGGGGTTGGTCTATTCTCCCACGTGCCTGGTGACAGGATGAGGGGGAATGGGCTAAAGTTGCGCCAGGGGAGGTTTAGGTTGGATGTTAGGAAGAATTTCTTTACTGAAAGGGTTGTTAGGCACTGGAATGGACTGCCCAGATGGTGGTTGAGTCACCATCCCTGGAGGTCTTTAAAAGACGTTTAGATGTAGCCCTTAGTGATATGGTTTAGTGGAGGTCTTGTTAGTGTTAGGGCTGAGGTTGGACTAGGTGATCTTGGAGGTCTCTTCCAACCTAGACGATTCTGTGATTCTGTGATAATGTATGAAAGTGAGATTTCACTTTAATTTTTTCTATGCTACATTTTTAAGGTTATTAATCTATTTTGCTTAGATGAGTTTTGAAAAAAAAATAAATTCCTTTTACATAGGTGTATACTTGTGTGTTCACAGGATATTAGAATCACAGAATCATAGAATCATTAAGGTTGGAAAAGACCTCCAAGATCATCTGGTCCAACCATCCCCCTACCACCAATGTCACCCACTAAACCATGTCCCTAAGTACCACGTCCAACCTTTCCTTGAACACCCCCAGGGACAATGACGCCACTACTTCCCTGGGCAACCCCTTCCAATGCCTGACTGCTCTTTCTGAGAAGAAATGCCTCCTCATTTCCAACCTGAACCTCCCCTGGCACAACTTGAGGCCATTCCCTCTAGTCCTATCACTAGTTACCTGTGAGAAGAAGCCGACCTCCTGTGGTGGTTTTACCTTGCTAGGCAGCTGAACTCCACCACAACCACTCTCTCACTCCCCCTCCTCAGAAGAGGAGGGGAAGAAGAAAAGGAAAGAAACAACTCATGGGTTGAGATAGGATAATTTAATTAAAGGGAATATAGTTATTAAGGGAAAATTATTATTAGTTAAATAATTTAACTAAAGGGAAAAGGGGAAAAGGGATTAAAAAAAAAAAAAAAGGCTGTGTGGCAATGCAGAGGAAAGAAATTACTCTCTACTTCCCACCAGTGAGTGATGCTTGACCACATCCTTGAAGCAGGGCCTCAGCGCACGTAGCTCTTGTCTGGGGGGCAGACTTTTTCACGAGAGCCCACCCCTCCTCTCTTCTTCCTTTTTCCACCTTTTATTGCTAAGTGTGAAACCACATGGTATGCGATATCCCTTTGGTTGGTTTAGGTCAACTGCCCTGGTGATGTTCCTTCCACACCTCTTGCCCACACCCATCCTGCTGGCTCTGGGGAAGGTTGGGGGAGTCCTGATGCGGTGCCAGCATTGCTCAGCAGTAGACACAATACTGGTGTGATACCAGTGTTGTTCTAGCTACAAGTAGAGCACATCCCTGTATGGGCTGCTGCAGGGAAAGTTAACTCCATCCCAGCAAGACCCAGTACACCCCCAGCTCCCCACAACTTCCTTTCAGGTAGCTGTAGAGAGCAATATTGTTAGGAAGATACATAGTTATGGCTCAGTTTTTAGCCAGAAAAGTATCAGTTACTGCTCATTGCATTTTATTCTGTTGGCTAAATCAATAAACATTCAAACAGATGAGGTCAGAATTGATCCATTTACGAACAGATTAATTTTGTGTATTCTTATTGTAATACTAGTAAGGTCAGTCAATTAGAATTTTTTATGTAACACATCTATACCTGAAACTGAAAAAAAGCTGTTTCCTTAATACCAGATTTTTTTTTCTTTTGATGGAAACTGTTGAAATAAATTATTTAGATTCTCAGTCAGTGTTAGCTTTTGTCCAGTGTTACAACACCATCATTAGCACGATTGGCTATACTTGAAGACAAATGTCTTGATGTTTCTGAACAGAGATTTTTCAATTTGCATTGCATTTAAAATTATCAATTGATTTTTCTTTTTTTTTTGATTTAGAATGCAAGCATATTTGAGCATATTGGAATCCTGAGTGGAATGAAACTGCTTTTATTAGCTCCCCTAACAATGCAAATCCTGGATTGGGACGACTGACAGCCTCTCACCTTGAAAGGTACCATCACAACCCTTGGAATGTTTGAACAATCTACTGTTACAAATAAGCACTTGGATCTATCACACACTGATGTCAAACTCTGTCTCATCATGCAGTCTGACAGCTGTAATGCCACCCCACTCACACCCTTGATTTGCTAAGTCCCTTAGGGATATTGAACTAGAGTAAGCCAGGTATGTCCATTGACTTACATGTGTATAACTGGATAGCAATGCGTGTCTCTTGTTGCTGCCATTTTTACAATATGCTGCAGGCTAACTAGATGGAAATGACAGAATAATTCATTATAGGTCGTGGTGGGAGTCTTCAGACATCTGCAACAATACTGCTGTATTTCAAGTGACTGTTTCCTGGAAAACTTTTCAGAGTGCTTTGACCATTCTCTGCTTCTCAGGAGGTGGGAATGCTGAGACAGGATGAATCTTTACTCGAATAGTAACATGTCTGATAAGATCAAAGACTTTGCGGAGCCCCTTTTAGGGGAATCTGTGGTTTATAGTATCAATGTGTCATAAATAACATGGCATTAGTGGGTCAGCAAGAAGGAAACCCAAAACAGCTATGAGGGCAATATGTACTACACAGTTGTTAACGTGAATTTTTGGCATGCAGATCTAACCTGAACTGACACCTCAGATTGCAAATGTTCCCACAGCCAAGCCTTATCTGTAACACCAAAACTCCGTTGTTTATTCTCTTGATCTGTTTTGGCTCACGGATATGTCCCTTAGCCTAAAACATCCCAAGATTTTTCCCTATCCTTTTGGCAATGCCTTCTGGAAAAAATTGTGCAAAGTGACCCAGACAATCATCACCATTTGAGGGACAGTTATTAATCAATACTTCCTAGCAAAGAAAAGCTTGCACTCTAACTTCCACACCAATCCATATAGGATAGCTAATACTAACAAATCTCCAGATGTGTTTGAGTGTTTTCTAGATGGCTAATACAGCAAAAGGTAGCAGCCTAATGCAGACTTTTTCATTCGTAAGGGATGCCAGTTGCCATGAATATAAAGCAAGTTTTATAAGTCCTACTTCCAGGAACCGCACTTGCCATTCTTAAGTGGTGCTTATTGTCAGTTATCTTTAACCAGTTAAATATATTTTGATGATTGCTGCAGCACCTGAAGCAGTCATCTACATTTTTGGCTTAGATTTGGGATTTACCACCCCCACAATTAAAGTCTTAGGTTGTAAGAGAGATTGTTACCATCTACAGCAGGAAGTCAGAGAAGAGCTATGGGAGAGGGTAGAGTATGGGGGAGGGTAGAGGAGGTGTAGAGTATTGGTCTGAGGAAATGCCACCTCATGGGTGGGAATGGGATGCAAAGCAGAGGTTAGTGACTCTGAATGACACTAAAAGGTAACTTCCTGCAGCACAGTGCAAGGCAAGTGAGGTCTTCCCACTCTACTTTGTGGTGGTGCGGCCTCACCTCGAGTACTGTGTGCAGTTCTGGGCACCACAGTATAAGAAAGATAAAAAAATGTTAGAAGGTGTCCAAAGGAGAGCTACAAAGACGGTAAGAGGTCCGGAGAGAAAGACGTATGAAGAGACGCTGAGGTCCTCCTTGGTTTGTTCAGCCCAGAGCAGAGCAGGCTGAGGGGAGGCCTCATGGCGGCCTGCAGCTCCCTCACGAGGGGAGCGGAGGGGCAGGCGCTGAGCTCTGCTCTCTGGGGACAGCGACAGGACCCGAGGGAACGGCATGGAGCTGGGACAGGGGAGGGTCAGGCTGGGTGTTAGGGAAAGGTTCTGCACCCAGAGGCTCGTCAGGCACTGGGGCAGGCTCTCCAGGGAAGTCATCACAGCACCAAGCTTGCTGGAGTTCAAGAAGCATTTGGACAATGCTGTCCAAATCAGGTCTAATTTTTTGGGTGGTACTTTCGAGTCTCAGGAGTTGGACTTGATGATTCTTGTGGGTCCCTTCCAACTCAGGATATTCTATGGTTCTATTCTATGATTCCAACTGGGTGTGGAAGTCCAAAAGCCATATTTGCATGGTGCTATTCTGAGTTAATAACATTTCTAGGTTTCCAATGTGATTAAAGTAGGTAAACATCTGCTTATCACACTGGAAATAAGTTTGTGAAAAGTTTTCCAGTGAGGAGTCACTTCTTGCAGGAGGATTTCTTACCTCTTGAGTGAATATTGGTTAACTTCAGTAACTGTCATATTGAGCAGTACCAAACAGCTGATTGCAGATAGGAAGTTGTATGAGTTCATTTGATGGAATAATTGAATGGTATATATATATATATATTTGTTTGTTTAAAATTACCGACCTTAAATGAAAATGAAGCTACGTAGTTAACAATCCTAGAAAAATATTTTGGGTAAATGCTATTGTAATTGCTTCTACAAGGAAGGAGTTAAGTTGAAATATTTATCTGTGAGATTTAGTTCTGGTAGCTTGTTCTAGAATAAAGTGGGAAGCTGAATTTGATATCTTTTTCATTCTAAATTAATTACTTAGAAAATAATTTAATTGAGTATTCATTTCTTCTACTAATCCTCTGCTGATGATACAGCTTTTGACTCTTGGGATTCAGACTTGTCCTTTGTACAGACTAGCTCTTCAATATACCAAAATGTATAAAGTTTTTCTTTTTGTCTTTGGATTTTCTTTATGTTCTCTTGAAACCATCATTAAGTGTGAGCTTTAGTTCTCTTCTAGTCCTGTGGTACAGTCTACAGACTAAAGTCTACTACAGTCTAGGAATGGTTAATAAAACTTTTTTCTCAGTTAAGTTTTCTTTGGTTGCACTCTTTTTTCATCTCCTATTTCTGAACTGTATAATTCCATACATTTGGGGGTAACTATCATCAACAGTTGCAAATGCAAACTAGCTCACATTTTCATTTTCCTCCCTGTCCTCAGTTCAAATTCAAATCTGGTATCAAACCAAAATAAGCACAATCTGGTTTACACCTCTCTAGTTTTCATAGGCAGTTAGTGAACAGCAGTCTAGCTCGGGAGGGTCATTCTTGCACATGACAACCTATACATTTCTTCCTGTTTAAAAAGACCACTTTGACCAGTCTACTGTTTCATCTTCACAAATGGACTTCTTGAGCAATCACAAAGGTTTTCAGAAGCAATGCTTAGTTTCTTCTGTCCTTACAAGTGGCTTTCTCTTCACTGTTCCCAATGGTACACTGTGGAACCCTTAGACTCTATTCACCTTTACTTTGTACAATAATACGTTTTAATACTTTCTAGCACAAAAGCTGGAAATAGCATCCCCACTTTCTCCAGAGTGCTACACAATCTCAACTCAACTTTCAATCTCAACTTTCATTTGCATTGTGCCTTTTATTCGGAAGGAATCAAACTGCTTTTCAGATTCTAGTGTTGCTTTGGGAGATAGCCTATGCCCATGTAGCCTTAGGAACTAATATTTACCACCACTAAAATGTAGCCACCATCAGGATGGACTTTCATTGTGGGAAGGGTACTGCAGTGACCATAGTGAGGGAAGGATGACTTTAAATGCACAGCCCAACCATTACACTTCCACAAAGTGATGCCCCATTTTAAATTCATTTGGGAGAAAATGTGTCCTTTGATTTACATATCTGGCCATGGAAAGATAATATAAGCTTTCTAGAACTCATGTAATTTACCTTGAATGGAAGAAGGTGTATTATCATATCATATAGTATCATATTGATGAAAGTGTGGAAGTATATAGCCTTCTTCTATCAGTGACTATGAATGCATGGTCACTGAAAGTTCGCTGTTAGATCATGCTGGTATCTGTGCACGTGCTTATCTGTTCTCATGTTTGTCTAAATATCTGTGTGTAGATACAAGTATCTTTCAGTCTCCTGTACTGCATGATAATGTATAAGAAGATTATTTAGTTTTGCTCAGGGATGAAGGGTTGAGGACGCTTTTTTTTTTTTTGAAAACAAGCTATATACAAGTACCTTTTGTACTACAACAGTTGCACTCAGTCTGTTTTTCTGTTTTGCACTGTATATTGCACAAACAATAACTATGGAATTCATACAAATCCAAGGCTCCTTTGAGTAAAGAAACATCTTTGGTCAAGCTTTGTGTACCAGATTTCAGGGGAGCTTGGTATTTCCTGATACATTGCCCCCAGAAAATTAAGGCAGCTTTAACTATCAATTTGTCTTTTTCTGACTACTGCACAGTTCTTGTCTCTCCACACAAATCTTGTGCTGATGATACACAAACAGATGATCTTCTCATTCAGCAGCCTTAGAGATTTTAAGACGATTGTGATTTGGTTGTAGTATATTTGTAAACTGGAATGGGTATACTTTTGGCAAGAGTCTTACTAGTATTCCCCTTGGATTCCTTGAATGACAGAACTGAATCATATTTTCATGACTTATATTAGTCCTCCTCACTTATGAAGCAAAGGGGATATAACCTATGCTTTGCTGTTGTTGTTTTTCCTTGTGAGCTGTTAAATGCAACACTTAATGCTGGACTATATTACCATATGTAGCTGAAATCCAGGTAATTGGTGTGAATGTGATTAAAGAAATCCCTCACCCCTGAGGCTTCTGAGTGAGTTTGCTTCATTTTACTGACTGATAAGGGTTGTCATATTTGATCTAACATCAAAAGCGTGAAGAGGAAAAACAGAATTAAACCAAACTTTTTTTTCTTTTTTTTCTTTTTTTTCTTTTTTTTTTTTTTCCCCAAGGTTGAGTAGGAAATTTGTAAGTTATGTGAGACAAAACAATTATGCCTCTTCACACTGTACTTCTTGAGATGTGGAGTTGTTTTATTCTTGGGGGATTTTAAACAAAGAGCTGCCACCATGGGGGCTGATTGCTTCAATGGGTGGCCCAATTCCATGGAGACCACATAGCTTATAGGTGAAACTGAACGGAGCAGAAATATTTAATGACTTATCTTAATTGCAAGATACATCCATTTTCAATGCTGGGCTGTGTTTAACAGTTATTTCTAAGCACTGTAAATAGTACATGTAGGTGTATCTTTGAAAGGCTGCAAAGAGAATTTAGAGATTTTCCCTCTTTACATTCACAAAAAGGAGAACATCTATTTGTTTCTTCCTTGGCCACTGTTTTAAACTGTGGTTAGGGATGGATGATAGAGGGATAATAACCATTGAAAATATATGGGACAGATTCTCTCATGGTGATACTTTGCATTAGTTTATCTGAATAGAGGATCTGACTTTTATGCTATTAAACAAATTGAAGGTAGAGGAATTATCTAGCCTGATCAGCTCTGCCAGCTCTGAGTATGTACAGTAATGCTCCTGGAAAGAAAGCAAAACAAACAAACATAAGAAACAGAGAGGTTTTTAGTACAGGTAGCTTGAAGTAGATGGTCCATCTACCTGTTAAAATAACTGTGACAAAACAGGGCGATTTCAAAAAAGGACTGGGAGAAGTGATTCCTAATCTTGACTGCTGGTTCCTTGCTTTAATGGGGGCCTATAGGTTAAAACAAAAAAGACCCTCACTGAATTGCTCTGAAGGGTTTGTTGCAGTGATGATGGCAGGACAAACAGGACATTGAGAAGGCTTAATTGCAGTCAACAATGTAACAACAGCAGATAGCACAGTGGTTTAATGAAACTGAGGGAAAATGTGGGGAGGTGAAGAAGACATGCAAATAGCATGAAAGAAAGAAAAAAGAAAAAAAAAAAAAAAAAAGAGCCAGGCTAAAATAAGGAGAGGGTAGATGGGCAGGTGTAATTAGGCTGAAGAGGCAAGGGGAGATGTGATAAGCTAGTCACTTTTTTTTACGACTGAGGGCTTTTGCTATGGTGAACTTTGCAGCCAGTCTTCATAGTTCTTTCCCAATGGGTTCCAAAAAGAACAAAGGGATCTGTCCAAAATATGAAGCGTTCTGGGGGATGAAGCTGAACCTTGCCTTGACTGTTTCCCATTTAATCTTTTCTCCCTAATTTGGCTGTTGCTTCTTGTAACTTGGAAGCTTATCTAATCATGAGTCTCAGTTTCTCCAGGTGTGAAAGCAGCTATCATCTGAAGATGAAAAGTGCTATAAAAATTCTCTATCATTCATGTTCATGTCAGACTTTGCAAAGAAACTAGTTTCTAGCTTGTCACCTGCCTGTGCTTGTTTTTCATAATCTCTTTAATGAATCTGCTTTCATCAAACTGTGCTCTGAGATGAGCTCAGGAGTAAGTTTTACAGAACTGAATGTGAGGATCACTCCACGGATGGAATGTTTTCAACATTCAACATTATTATTTGGAGGAGCTTCTATGGCTACCAATGTGGTAAGCTTTAGGCTAGACTAATCAGTATGTGGTTGCTGCTCTGCCATCTAAGCTCATCTGAAACTGAACTACAATTCACATTAAGTAATTTTGAGATAGAGGGACAGTCCCAAAGTCTTTGTAAAGTTTTCAGTTAAATACTTGTAGTTAGAAAATTATTTGATCTTCTGGCACAAAAATAAAGTGATAAAAAATGTTTAGGTGAAAATTTGTGGCAAAAACTTTTAAACTACGAGAATTACATAAGCATTTGATCTCAATGCTGAACATGCCTATAATAAAATACTAAGCTGATGCTTGAAGATCTCTGAATCTATCATTAATTTCACAGCTTTAAGCAAATCTACATTTCAAGGCTTTTACCTGGAAATATTTGACAAAGCCTCTGTTCCCAGTGCAGGATTGCCTCACTGTTCCTTTGAGCACAATCTTTGTGTAAGGCAAGTTCCCCCACACCAACATTAAATGTAAAAACCCAAGAAAAAAAGTAAGGGATAGTGATGGAGTCACTTTGACTTCTACGATTGTTGAAATTCTCTCATTCCTTGATATCCTTGATATTGGTATTTTTCCTGCAGGAAAAAGAAAAAAAAAAAAAGTATCATTAGTTAAAATAAGCAAAAGCATTGATTGGGCTTGTCAGCTTGAATTATTTCGTCAGAGATTCAATATTTATTATGCATCATCACTACATTTATCTGTTTTCCCTTTGACTTACCCATTTTCTTGTAATGAATGTCAAGCTTATATCTGCCAGGGGTAAACTTTGGGCAAGTCAGCTCTCCCTGTTATTTATAAAAGATTCTATTTTGCACTTCATCAAAAATGTGCTTCAATCTCATTTTAGAAAGATCCCTCACAAACTCACACTGTCCTTTTGATCCTTGGCTGACCTAGAAAGGCTCTAGATTAAATTATCAATGGAATGTTTTAATATGATGTATAAGAAGCTGAAGTCACCAACCATGACAAAGTGAGGGCATAATTCAGGAGAAGCAATCAGTTGCATGACCTGTACATGTAAACCCCTCCTTTTCACCAGAGATGTCTTGTGCTGACTATTCCCCATTACTATCATGGGTATGGATAAACACCAGGGGTAAAAAGCAAAGGCAAAATGTTCACACTAGAACTAAGCTGAAAGCAATTTGGGACATGTTAACGTATATAGAACCTGAGGATTCTTCACACTTTAGAATAGGTATGATTGCTTACAAAACACTTATGTATATACATAAGTATTTGATATTAAGTTTGGGTATCATTAAAATCACAGAATCACAGAAACAGATAATAGTTGAGATTGGAAGGGACTTCTGAAGGTTGTCTGAGCCAAACCATCTGCCCAAGCAGGACCACTGTTCTTAGTAAAAGTCAGTTTACCTCATTCTCTGTTCCTCTCCTTCTCTTTTGTTAAGGTACTTTTTTGTTTTTTTTTTTAGTTAAATGTAGTGCTTTCTTTTTTAAATATCTGCTTTTCTTCAGAGTTTCTTAGTCT
>NC_139723.1:53855387-53907887 GCF_964211835.1 Anser anser
CAGGAAAAATGTGACTTTTACAAAACATTAGAAACAACGACATGTGCCTGGATCATCACTATTTTATTTATTTATTTATTTATTTTTGACGAGAATTAGTATAATCTCCATAGGATGTGAGGAAAAGATCTGGAATAGTCCATTTGCACCCAAGTGATGTTCCAGCCCCTCCCCGTGACAACTGGTACTACAGTTGGACTACACAGAACCCTTATTTTATAAATGTATACAATGCGAAAGACAGAAACATGATCAGGATCTGAAAGCCTTGTGTGGGGAGTGTTAGATGCTCTGATTTGCAGTCAGGAACTGTGAGTTTTCATGTCTCTGTGTTGTCTCAGTCCTTACTAAAAGTCTTCTCACTGACAGATTATGTTCTTTCTTTCTTTCTTTCCTTTCACCTCCTCCTCCCTGGTTCTGCAGCCAGGTCTGACTATTTCCAGCAGCCTACAAGTCATTCATTTTGGGCTGGAAGGACTGGTATTGTATGGGACAGAATAGTTACATACATGGAAATAAAAAAACTGAAGGGAAAGAATTTGACCAAAACCCACGACATCTAGGCTGCAGGAGTTGAAAATGGTTGTGTCCAATGTAAATATAAAGAAATCCTCTTTGTAGACAATAGTGTAATGAAGCAATGTCCACTCCTTATTGAGAAGGATTATCGTGCCTTATGCTGATAAAAGAAAACAGAAAATAAATAAATAAATAAATAAATGGCTATAACATGGCAAAATAGAAAGTTGACCAAGGTAAAGAGGAGCTCATGTGAGATTATCAGCCAGTGAGATAAGTCTTTAGTGACCCTTGTTTGAGCTTTGCTTCTGTTTTCAGGCAGCAGTCACTGAGTGCTTTCATGGATGTGGGATCAGATTGCCTTGCTTCCTCCTCTACTCATCACATTTCATACTGCACTTACACTGATGCTTGTAGCACCCTACACATGTGCTTCTCAGAAACAAGTCAACAGCATTAAGTTTTGCAACACCAGATAATGTTGCTTTCAATGCCAGCTGCTTCACTATTTCATGTCACCAAAATCTGAGGTTTTGCTTATAAAATGTTTCCCCATGTAAGAAAAAAAATAATTTTATATATGTATGTATATATATGCTTGTATTATTCTGTGCAAAGCAAACATAACTGCTATGCTAGGCTCAATATGACTCTTCACCCTCTAATGTGGCCACTAGGCAGCATTCTGAATGTTGGTTCTCAAAAGCACATAAAATGCAAATTAATTAAGATGGCTATTCCTTATAATATAAATAACTAAAAACTATTAAAATATCCCTAATGAGGATCAAATAGTTGCATAATGTTCTAAGTTATGACAGTACTATGTAAGACTACTAATGAATAAATGCCAACTGATTACAAAAGACATAATTATAGATGGTTAACGGCTATGCAATTAGTAACACTTGCTAATCTTTAGGTAAGATTTAATAATCACTTGATAAATTATTTCACTTACAATGATACTCTGTATTAAATCTAAGTGAAGGGTTATGTTCCCAATTTGATATTTGTGGCTTTAACCATGCTACTGGGAGTTGGGCAGCTCAAGCCTTGTTCTTAGCATTGAGGCTATATAATCTGAATAGGAACCTTAATTAAGTGTTACTGCATGTGTTTTGCTTGGCAGAGGAAGGAGAAAGACAAAGTCTTGGATCTGAACAGAAGCCTCAATCTACTGGCAAGTGAATATGTGTGTGTTCAGGGGGAGGAAGGGTTGTTATCCATGCTTGATTTCTCTTGTTGGAATGAGGTACAGCAACTAACATTAGATATCTGCAGCTTGGGCCGGGCTTTTAAAAAATGCTGGGAGATGGGGTAGTGAGAAAGAGAGTGGGAAAGAAAGGAAGTGATGTTAGCAGGTGACTTCAGTATTATTTTGTTGCCTCTGTATTCCATCTTACCCATTCATTGTAGCTGTGAGTGGTTTCTGCTTGCACATTGGATTTCCTTTTTCCACTCATCGAGATACTACACGCTCAGCAGCCATATTAACTGGGTGAACATTATCCCCTTTCAATTAATGAGTAGATATTACTTCAAGAAAGAATATAAAGTCTATCATCTTAATCTAAATATCTTTGTGCCTCTGAATCTTATTCCCATGCCTTGCTTACCAGTTCAAGCTTCAGTTTTGGTATAACCAGTAAAATAATGGGGTCATGGTTCAAGACAGTGAATATCCTCCCTTACTATGCCAGAATATTTGAGTACTCCTCTCTTTAAGTCAGCACTTCAAGTCTTGCTGCAGTCAACCAGCAGAGCATGGAAATATGATTTGATTCTCTACTGTTTCCTGCATTATCAGCTTGCCAACTCGTCTTGATCTGACAGTCTCTATTACAAGTAGAAGAAGTATTGCAAAGTGCAGAATGCAAACCTTGACTTTCCGATTTCAATGTAGGCTGTGGTGATGGAAGTTAAATTTGTAATGCCATTGCTTTGCAGATAAATACAACACAACATAAAAGGGATCCCAACAAACGTAGCACATCCAAATATTTTTTTAAGATTTGTTCTCATCCTGTACACATTACAAAAAGCAATGTATAGATTCTACTCTGTTATTGTGTTAATATACTATTGAAAATGTATGAGCTGAAAGTAAACAAGTGGTTCAATGAATATGAATACACGTAAAACAAATTAACAGTATTTGATCTTTATCAGGTAAGGGATATCTTTTCTTGTGTCTTGTTGATCTTTTATAAACTAAAAAAAAAAAAAAGCCAACTCGTTGAAATAACACAGTGATTAATTTCTGAAGCATTCTTAGTCACAATGAATCTTGTGAGGACACAAAAACATACAGTAAAAAATTGTCATTGTTATGCACAGTGAAAAAGCTGTCATGGCATGAAGTTACAGAATAGAATAAAGAATAAGTGTGTTAGGATTTTTTTTTTATTTTTTGCCAACATGGAACAAAAACCTTTTACTGGAATAAGAAAAGTTGTATTATGGAGGAAGACATTTTATTAACCTCTTTCTCATTGTCATAATTCCACTCAAATCTTTCTCCAACTACTTTCTGTTTCAGCTTCCTGTTAAGTATTAAAAAAGAAAACCCAGCAAAACTATTGTTTTATGTAATAGAAGAGCTGCCAAAAGCAAAAATGTGAAAAGTAGTTGAAATTAGCAAGTAGTCTTAGTACTTAAGAAAGAGTAATAAAAATACCCTACAGAAAATTGTTAAATTATTTCAGGTTAATAAGAAATGCACACACTTTTAATTTTATTTCAAAAACTTTGGAGTGAATGCTTTTAGAATTCTTACAGAAATAAACTTGGAAGCCCAGTAAGTAATGGCAGAGTATCTAATATTTCTTCTAAATATCTTTTTACATAACATAGCAGATTATTATTATTATTATTATTTTGTAAATCATTAACTGTTAAAAGAACCACTTTGTATCATTGCGATTTTTTTTTTCCATTGGCCGTTGCAGAAGTGTTCATTTATAATGCTCCTCCATAACTTTTGGTCTGAAAATCTTGAAACATTTTGCAGATTAATTGAATCAATCTTCAGAGAGCTGTAATACAGTACACAGATATCATTAATCTGCTTTATAGATGGAGAAAGTCATTTAGCTGAGACTAGTTTGCACAAGGTCACACAGCAGTCCTGTGTGAGCTAGCTATTTGCTCATAATATTATCAGTTTTAGGCTCTGACCACTAGACAAGTTAATTAACATTTAATTCACATATTGTTCTTGATACCAACATAATGATTCTGATTGATAATGAAACAAGCAAATATAAAAAGAGTTAGATAGTTTTCCATGTGGATTTTTAATAAGAATTATGTTATGAGGAAGAATGTGAATTTAAGTCAATAAACGTTATTTTAGAATATTGAAAGTCACAGAGAAAAAAGAAAAGCAAAATTCTTTATAATAATGTTCTTGCCATGCATGAATATAGTGCTTAATATGCCAGTCATCACTGTGGTACACTCTTATACTTGCACCATAAATGGGAAAGAATACAAGATGCCGGCTTTGGAATCATATCTGAACTTCCCAAAACCTTGGGTTGGTTATATTTTTCTTATGAGAAATAGGTCAGGCTGGGTCTAATGGAAGGCCTGAAACTTCTCAGTGCTTGGGATGGTTCTGACAGAAAGTTTTGTATTCCTAGATACCCATTCTTAAAAATACAGATTCATTTGTGTAAATTTATATTGTTTCTGTTACGGTCTTTCATTAGAAGACAGACTGAACTGATCTTCATGCTAGTTTTTAACTTTTTTTTTATTCTAGTTGGGAATCTTGTTCTGAAGATGCCTAAAACATGGCAACTTTTAAAGACTTTGACTTTAACGCTTACAGGTATCACTTCCAGTGTTCTGGACCTTATTTGTGGCATTCCACAATGATTTAACAAAGAACAAGAAAGGTCAGGGCTGGGAGTGCAATGCTGAGAGTTGTAGTGGGGGCCCACGTGAACCTAATGAGGTTCAACGAGTCCAAGTGCAAGGTGCTGCACCTGGGCCGGGAAAATCTCAGACAGGAGCACAGACTGGGAGAAGAACTCATTGAGAACACTTCTGCAGAGAAGGACTTGGGGGTTCTGGTGGAAAAAAAATTTGAAATGGGTCAGCAGTGACCTCTTGCAGCCCAGAAGGCCAACTGCATCCTGGGCTGCATCAACAGAGGAGTGGCCAGCAGGTGGAGGGAGGTGATTGTGTCCTTCTGTGGCTCTTGTGAGGCCCCACTTGGAGTACTGTGTCCAGGTCTGGGGCTACCAGCACAAGAAGGACATGGACTTGTTAGACTGGGACGAGAAGAGGGCCACAAGGATAATCAGAGGGCTGGAGCACCTCTGCTACGAAGACAGGCTGAGAGAGCTGGGGTTGTTCAGCCTGGAGAAGAAAAGGCTCTGGTGAGACCTCATTGTGACCTTTCAGTACTATGGGGGGACTTATTGAAAAGATGAGAGTGGCTTTTTACAAGTGCAGATAATGATAGGAGAAAGGGGAATGGTTTTAAACTAAAAGAGGAGAGATCAAATTAGATTAGATGTTAGGAGGAAGTTTTTCACGCAGGATGGTGAGGCACTGGCACAGGTTGCCCAGAGAAGCTGTGGATGCCCCATCCCTGGAGGTGTTCAAGGCCAGGTTCGATAAGGCCCTGAGCAACCTGGTCTGGTGAGTGGTGTCCCTGCCCATGGTAGGGCAGTTGGAACAAGGTGGTCTCTAATGTCCCTTCCAACCCAAAGCATTCTGTGATATGGTTCTTCTGCAGGCAGGACAGGCCTCATGGCAACACACCACCCTCAGCAATGTCCCGAGGCAGGCCCTGCCCTACAGCAGGGCTCTGGCACTACACTGCAGCATTAGCCCAGTGACAGCTGTTTCTGAAGTATCATTTGAAACTGGGGTAATCCTCCCAGTTACCTTTACTCCTTCACCGTTAGCTGTGCATATCTTCCCCCTGCGTGCAATCCCATGATGAATGGAAGCGGCATTCTTGTTCTCTTGGTCTTGTAACTCTGGGAGCTCATGTGTGAGAGATGTTCTTCCTGTCCTGGCATGTTTCTGAGGTGGTATTAGTAATAATACCAGGGGAAAAAAAGGGGTGATGTTATTAACATCATTAAATTAAAGTGATTTGAAAAGGAAGCTTTCACATAACAAAGAAAACAGGAAGTAAAAGTATGCAGAACAATTTGAGGACATGCCTGAACTTTCCTAGGCAGAACTGACATCCCACCCATCAGGTGGGAAGCAAAAAAATTAAAGAATGTTCTTTGTTTCCAAATTGCAGATTGGCAGCTTTGCTTTTAGACATGTTTCAATCTCCAGTTGTGTCTGGAAGTAATTTTTTTTTCCCATTTTAATGTTTAATTTTCCATTACTGTGTAAGTAAATGTTTTTATGCTCAGTGTATACTTCAAATTTTAACTCTAGTAAGGTATGTAAAAAAATAAAAATAAAAAATGCCTGTCCAGAGGAATAGAAAAAAGTTCAAAGTTCAACTCATAATCATAAGCAGCAATCTCCCTGCCACTCCTCCCTCTCCTTTTCTCTCCTCCTTTTCTCTTCTCCTTTTCTCTCCTCCTTTTCTCTATTTTTTAAAGAGGTCAGAATTAAATATCCACTTTTTCTCTCTTCCTCTGGATGAGCTGTAATTTCATAATATGATGGTTTTATCCAGAGCTAATGACTTTGGTTTGGCGTAGAACTATATAATCTTAGAAAATACAAAGTAATAGCTTAAAAGCTTGGGCTATGAAAGGAAGGAATACTGCAGCTTAGTAAAAGCATATGTTGCTTGTGGGGACCTCACAACCACATTCAAATTCAGCTCTTGCCAAATCACGTTACATTGCTAGAGCTCCTTCTTTAAATTTCCCCAGTGAGGCTCATATGGCAGGATCTGTGTTCCTGCTATACAGTATTAAGGAGGTTCGTGGGCCTCTCTTCACCTTTTCCTTTCTTTCTTTTATAAAATGATAATGCCATGTAGAAATTTACAAGTCAAGATCTCCATTCTCATTTTGGTTTTGTTTTTGATTTTTGTTTTTCTTTTTTTTTTGACAGCATCATTTTTAACAATGCATTTTCTAAAAGACATAATAACATGGCAAAAACTTTGTCTCATATCCATACAATTTCCTCTTGAGACAACTGTTCTGGGAGCTGATGACTTTGTTTTATAGTGAGACACATGCAGTGTGTGGAAAGAATATTTGACTGCAACAGAGATTGAAATCTGAGTACAGCAGTCATGAGAGAGCTAGATCTGAATAAAAGTACCTAAATTTCACTGAGAAAGTATTTATAAGTTTTGCAAAAGACCTACTTAAGGATTTTTATTGGAACATTTTTCCATCTTTTTTTTTTTTTTTCAGATGCAGTCTTATTTAAAATGTAAGAAAAAAAATATGAAGGCTGTTATTTTTGTTTTCATAGGGAAAACGTGTAGGGGTTTTTTGTTTTTTGTTTTTTTTTTTCCAAGGAGGCACAAAATATTCTGAAGAATTTTATTTTCCAGGGTGATTTTGTATACAGGATACTTTTATTCCACATTAATAGCAGGGGACATATAAGACAAATTTAACAGAAAGTTCAGTGGCCAAATTCTTTGGTGGAGTAATGCTGAAGGGGCATACAAGCAGATCTAGAGCAGAGATACATTTGGCTCCATGTATGCTCTGTATAGGCATGTACTAGTATGTCAGAAGTAAAATAAAGTGTGCAATGAGAAGGTAATTCTGTTTGACGTGAGGCAACTTCAGAGTGAAAACCTTTAAAACTTTGAATGCAACATAAACCTGATGTAATTACTCCTTTGGTTCAGGGACCTCCACTTAAAATCAATGGAAGTTACATGCAACAAAACTTTACGCCAGTCTGTGAACCCTCCTGAAGACTACTCATGCAACATTTTATAAGGTTTGGTATGATATTCACAAAAGATCTACCTTACGTGAGAATTTCTGTATATCTGTTTCATCAAGTGATATTTAAGGTGCTTGCTATCAAACTGCAGACTTACATTCAGCCTCCTACTCCATCAATGGATGGCAGATTAGAAATATTGAAAATGACAAAATTAAATGTTTTCTGCAAAAACATACTGCAAATGCTTCTATTCCTCTTATGGAAAATAAAGAGGAAAGAAGGACAGAAAAGGCCAAATATTTTTTGCAGACTTTCTGGGCTCCTTCAGTCCTAGGGAAGGAATTTGATTTGGTGAGGCTAAGAAAAGGCCAAAGCCTTCCAGCTGCATATAGCTGACAACCTGTAAGTGTCCTGGATTTGCTGAGGTAAAAACTACGTTTCAGTGGTAACTTTCAATCAGTCCTATTATTTGGCTTTCTTTTTATTTAGAAGTGTAAAGGAACATCTGAATTTGTAATTATGGTATGTGTCAATCTAAAAACTCTTTTGTGCAAGGATGTTCCAGCAGTACTAATGTTTTTATTTTGTGTCTCATCTTGGTAAAACCCAGGTACAGTGAGGTTCTTGGGAAACTATCAAAAGGGGACATGTTCAGAACAGTTTGTGATTCACTGGATCATGTGGACTGGTGAGAAATACAGAAAATTATTTGAAAAATTCACATGGCTCTGTTACTAAGAATGAGCATTACTGTGGGACATTGGCCACAGGGCAGGAGTGGGAAAACCTCTCACTGTATAAAGTCTCTAACACCACAAACTACATGCTTGCCCATTTGTTGTGTTGGCAGTTTTGTATTTTTGATATTTCTGGAGGTGGAGTTATGGTAGTAAGATGAAATAAAATTCACTATAAGAATTAAATCCACACCCTGTGTTAGACTAAGGTAGTAAGAGTATATGTTTTCAGAAAGTAAAGTGGCACTTCATCTAGATTATGTTAAAAATCGGTCCAATTTCATTCAGATAATCAGTATATACAGTAGTTTCACTTAAAGTTAATTATTCTTCTGGAGTTATTCCTGCTTCTTGCAGTGCTTGCCACCTTATATAAAGTTTTGAAGCGGGATGAAATTTAAGGTCATCTGTTATATGCAGCTTCCTTATTCATTAGTAAATGTTTCATAATCCCTGTACCAAAGGAAAGCAGAAATGAATATATGGTCAAGAGTTATGAGGATGTCTAGTTACTTTACTGATCTGTTCTGTATCTGTAAACTTAATTTGAGACATCTCAGATTTTTACCAAAGGTGAGTCAGTAGACAAGCAAAGTGCCTATCCTGTATCAGTTCTGACTTGCTGAGACTTGCATTCGATGTCTTCAGTTAGAAAAGAAAATACCAGGCACACTGAGAATACATATATATGCAGTATATATTATGCAAGAATGAAATGGTTCATTTCTAATGAAAGAAAGCTTCTTAGCGAGTCTAATATAAACTATGCTCTATTTAAAAAAAAAAAAAAAAAAAGACGTTGTGAAATTAGTAACAAGAAACCCAAATTTCTGCATTCCCCTCCCTCCCCCCCCCCCCCCCCCCCAGATTCCCCCAGATTGCTGCTCTGGAAGCTCAACCAGGACTCTGAAAGCCAAGCTTTGTCTTTTCTAGTTTACTTTTATAGCCCAGATACTAAATGGTCTGCTGCTGTAGCTGAAACCTAAACGTTTTTTCACTGTCTTCACTAGAACATGGCTCACTCTCTTGTATCTAGATTGGCTGTGCAAAGCTCACAGAAGTACAAAAAAATGTAAAGGTAGTATCAGTTTATAGTGATAAGAAAATGAATCAGTCTAAAGTCAGAATGCTTTCTAGGCAAAGGTCTGTTGAATTACAAGATATTGTTTTAAATAGCTGTTATTCTAACCATAACCGCACTTTCAACAAATACTATATGCGGTTTAAAGAAATACTCAAATGACACATATGTCCATACTAAGAACATAACTAATGTCAAAGGAAGATAGAATATGAGAGATGAATAGTGCATTGTTCCACATTCAACACTGTGACTGACCGTGAGTCCAAAGAAACTATTATTTCTGCCTCCACAGAAAATACGCACACTCTGTGCTCGTACTTTTTCTTTACACCTACAAAAAACAAACCTATAGTAAAAACACTGCAAATAGCTGTGTTAAAATGACCATATAAACATGGTTAACCATTAGCAAATCTGTTTTAATGCCTTGAGGTACAACTGATTAGAAAAAAAAGCAAAACATACTGGGGAAAAAAAAATCTCTTTTGGAAGTTTTCAGCTGACTTCCAAGTGATAATAGAACTATTTCAAATATGACTTGCTATCAGAGGTAGTGTGTTCTTGAGGTATTCACAGCTACAGGAGTATGCTTTCCACCTCATGAAAACACACAATGCTCATTAATTTTAAGGCAAACAGGCTGATTAAAACTGTGATACCCTTATCATTTGCTAACAGAATTTCTTATAACATACACCTGTTGCTAATAATATAAATGACAGAATCTGCGAAATGGTAAAGGATTTCAAATGAGATTCAAACACCACTTCCGATGTCCAGTGCAACTGTTGTGCAGTGCTTCTTGGAGAAAGACTGATAGCCTTATAATCCGTCGAGGGGCAAAGCAGAATGAGGTTTTAAATACGCTGGAGAATAAATGCTGTGGGAACATCAGCACAGGGGAAGATTACTCCTAATGTCTGTCTGGATTGGTTGCATTTATTTAAAAAAAAATAATCTAAATGTGTTTTATAATGATTGTCATAACAATGAGTGACTTTCTTTGCTGGGTAGAAAAGCTGATAGCATGAATTCACAGAAAACGTCCAAAATATACACTTAAAGCTTTGACTTTTTCAGTGGCTTTATTTCCATGAAGAATTGCATTGCTCTCCACTGAACTTTGGAAGTTACTGAACACATTTGACTTGGCACAGAAAGAGCACATAAGCACCTGCTTAACTTTTAAAACAGCTCCAAGCCACTATTGCTCCAATTTACATCCTGTTTAAGGGATTGGATGCAGATCATCTGCAATCTTTGTAACAGGAGATGGTCTGAAGAAATAAGGGAGGAACTGGAACAAAGCCAAGGCAACTCTGGGTGTTACCACAGATAAGCAGCATACTTCAGCTTTCCAACTGGCAGTCAGTTGTAGAGAAAACCAGCTACTCTACACTTGCAGCAGTCCACTGCTGCTGGTTGAATGCTGCACTTTGATGTAGGGAAATAAAAATGACTGAGTGGATGCCTAGGCTTATGGATATGGGTATGGATATGGATATGTGAACAATTTGCACAGAGCAAGGACATGTGGAGAGTAAGTTGTAATATAAGGGATGAGAAAAGCTTGCAGTTTGTTTTTATATTTTAGCCAGTCACTACAAAAACACCAGCGTGTAGTAACACAGTGACCCTTATCTTTCTTAATGGGGTATCCTTTCTTCACTGGGATCTGTTATGCGTGCAGCCAGAGTTCAACATTAAAACTGGATAGTCTCTGTGAACTTATGCAAATGCATGTAATCAAACACTGCGTTTTTCAAGCTCATTCTACCACAAAAACACAGGTCCGTCACTTTGTACGTAATCATCAGACTAAGCTTTTCACTTTTTAATCCTCAGAATGAATAGTAAAAGCTGAAATGTCATCGTAAAACTGTGGAGAATCTTTAAGGCCAGTTTCACTGGGCTTTAAGGAGATCAATGACCTCAAATGCTTCAAAGGATTATTATATCAATTTATAATTAATTTCATTATCTTTTCATCATCATAAATTATGAAATCAATATTATTTCATATATGCTCAGTATTAAGGCTATTAATGTATTGATGACTACAGCTTTATCACTCTTTCTGTGTTATCTGTGACAAATTATTGTTCTAGGAAGAAGAAGATAATTGAGTCTCAATATTAATAAAATCTAATGTATTTGCATTAGCAATTTACGCTTCATGGGAGTTGAAATAAGCTGAATATTCACTAGTTGATTAGTTTAATTAAAAAAAAAATCTTATTTGCTTGTAATTATCAAAGAACTCTGCCTCAGATATTACAGAGTTACTACGTTTACAATCAAAGCTCATCATGGCATCTCAGAGAAAAGGAGTTATTCTTTGGTTTTTGGATGAGAAGTGGAACCAAAAACCTCAACCACTGGTACTTAGAGCTGTGTGCCTAATGGCAAGATTCTACTGACTGAAGAGCATGAAACTGATGAGGTTTGTCACAGTCATGATCTTGGAAGACTGTAAAAAAAAAAATCAACCCCACAATCCTAAAAAAAAAAAAATCCCATTCTGTCCCCCACTTCATACAATGATGTTTTAAAAATATCTAGCCATTTTGCCTTTTTAGTCCAAGTGTATTGAAATGCTAATGTTCACTCAGATTATTCATAGGCAAGGGTGTTCGTAGCTCTCGCAGAACAGCTCCCAGTGCAATTAACTTTGTCCAAGTAAGGATGCCAAAATCTGGCCACTTATATGGCCTGTATGATATTTAAGTGAATTTGAAGTCAATCTGTATGTATTAATGCATGTTAGACCATATAAAAATATTCCTGGTTGTTATTGGTGGTGAGATTTGGTTCTTACACAATAATACTGGAGTTCTTTTACAGAGAAGGTAGCACTGGATCTGTGCTTCACATTTTATTTTTTTTACTTCATTTTTCAAATTTCTTTGATAATATTGAATTATCTTTGATAACATTGGCATTCTTTTGGTTAAATACCAAACAGAATCTTCTATCACAGAGATTGCATTGAACAGAAAATGAAGAGCATGCTATAGATTGATAGATTGTGGATAAATCTTCGTATGGAAACCGTATGTGCAGATAGCTTATGTCCACTGTGTCTACTGCAGATTGCAGAAGGTAAGAATGTTCAGCTGGAATAACTGAGTTGTCTTTGAGCTACATATTTTTAATTTGTGAAGCTTTATAAAGCAGTCCAATGGTTGTTATGTGCTAGCAACTGAAATCACCAGTCAGCTTTACACAGATTCCACTCCGTTTTCTGCCACAAGCCACGGATGTCAACCTTCTATGAGTCACACCTGCACGACTTGAAACAGATCTTTTAAGAGAAGTGGAAGATCTGTTCAAACTTGAACATGTAAAGGGGTAAGCATAAAAAATACTCCTTAATTTTCTTTAAGGTTTTGGAAAGTTTTTCTTTAACTTCTGAGGTGACAAATATATGTTTTAGTAGTCTTTGCATTATGTTTGTCTGTTAAAGATTCTCACTTCTGCAGTTGTGCATGTAAATGCAATCATTTCTCGACCACACACTGTAAATATTACATTTGTGTATGTGTGTTTATATATAATACAGCCTGAATTTGTCTTGCCTATAGTTTCAGTAGTGCTTTACTGAGCACAGGGCAGTTCTTCCAGAAGGGGAACAGCAGTAGGACTGAAATAAAAAGTGTTACACCCTTCACACTATCACGTGTAAAACTAAGTTCTGCCAAACGGTGTCACTCACATGCTCTGTATCTCTCTTGAGAATTATACAACTGTCCAAAGTATTTTTGAAGCAAAATCAAATTCTCTCTCCTCATCTGAACTAAATAAAGTAGAAATGAGCCATTTTAAGTAAGAAATGACCCAATTTCTTCTTTCCAGTAAAAAACAAAACAAAACAACAACAACAAAAAAACACTTTAACTTTACTGTAGATGTCCTGCTATTAATTATTTGAACACAGATGCTTTGCATGCATATTAGGAACAGCAAACAGGTTAACTATCAACTCTGCTGATAAACAGGGCAGTATCATCTCTCACTTTCACAATACTTAAATAAAAGATGCATAGGTTATCTCAAGGAAGTTCCATGCATGCAATAGATAGAAAACTGAAATTTTCGTGTAAAGAAAGGGAGTAAAGTATATAAATCAAAGAGAGAAATAATCTGAAGTGAATATGAAGCTAGTGTAGTCTGTGCAAACTGATTACCTCTGGATTTACATTCTGCCTGTGAAAAAAAATCTCTTGACAATTAAGCTGAGCAGGTACCAGTAATTGAGAGTGGGGAGCTCTGGTTACCACTAAGATAACGTTCTGAACATAAATAAGCAGAAAACAAATCTCAAAAAAATGAATCTTTTTGTTACCACTAGTGCAGTCAAGTTATACCTCTCTACTTTTTAATTTTTCTTTCTTTAGAAGAATGTGATAAGTAAATGAAAATGAATAATATAAACATAAAATACATAGGTTAGGCTTGCTCAAACAACCCTTACATTCGGATTTCACTTCAGATTTAATAGTAGGAATGACATTAACTTACCATCTTTCTCAGCCTGTATTAGGATTGATTGTGATGCATTTTGTGCTGTAGGAATCATATTTGTTGATGATATATATATATGTATAATATATATATGTATAATATGTATATGCATTTTATATATATATATATCGTCAACATATATATATATAATCAACAAATATATATATATATATGTATATGACTGTAACCTGAAAATTCAAGCAACAAGATATCTGGGGTATTGTCCAGCCCAAAGTGAAAATGTGCATTATGAGCATCAAAAAATGTGCATTATTATGCTGTGTAAAGTACCCCATGATATAATCAAATTAACAACAAAATGAAAATGTGTTGTTTTACTTAATTTATCCATTCTGGTGATCTTTATTCGGATTGACAAAAGTTGAGAGTTAAGACCAGAAGCCTACTTCATGGAGAATGTGAATGCAGAATGTCTATGTGTTTGGACAAAGTTCTTACTTTAGTTTATTCCTAGAATTTTAGAATTTTAGAATTCCAATATTGTGACCTAAAACAAAATTAAAAAAAAAAAAAAAGAACCTCTCCTGTTATATTAGAGGAAAACATCTCGTATCCTTGGATAAGAAACAGAAATGCTTATAGATTTTTCTGAGCTGACTACCAACTTCTATGATTTGAGCAATTCAAGTGAACTTTTTGAGTAACTGGTGCTTAGCTATAGCTTCTTTGTAAAATTGGGTTTACTAATACATTTGAAAAGGCAGTTTAAAGACAAGCAACATTTAGATGAGTAGTTGCACAGTCGTATGTTATTAGGAATGCATAAAGTAATAAAGAGACCAGTGAAAACTGGACAGAGTAATAGCTTGCACATAAAAAAAGTTTGTCAGATTTTCTTCAATCTGCAGAAAAAAAAATATGTTTCTCTTTCAGAGTACACCTGGCAACTTCTACATAAAGCCAATTTTGTTAGTCACTGTAATAAAACAGCTAACAGTAAGATTTATAATGGAAGCTGATAGTGTGCTTAAAGGGGAGCAACCTTAACTTCTGCTATTAGTTCTTTTCCTTTAACCTGCTCCCAGACTGCAATCACATGAGCAATTCAACAAATCTGAGAGACATGAGACCTTGAGAGTTTGCTGGGAGAACTCCAGGATTCATAAAGTTAAACCATGCCTCCCTCAATATGACTAACATATGGTCTTAACAAATTTCACCAACCCTGTATAAACGGAACAGCTCCAGAAAATGTTTCTGTTATTCTTTCAGTTACTCCATTCACTTTCAGCACAGCTATGAGTGTTGTTAGGATTTGGTTCTATAAGAATTGTTAGCAATTCTTATTTCTTATTTCTTTGTTAGCAGTTATTATTTCTACAAAATAAGATATTTTGGATGCATTATTTTACTGCTAGATTTGCAGTACTGTCTTCCCAAAATCAGCATCACACCTCTTTTTAGTGATGATAGGAAAACAAGTTTTCTCCATGTGACACGGAGATATAATAATACACTATTGACTTTATTTCTCTTTAAAAATGTTTTCCAGTCATACAATTCTGTATCACCATTCACTGAAAAGCACTAAAATTCTATTTAAACCTGAACTCTGTACAATTCCAAACGCTTTAACATACTGTAGCTAATCCATTTTTGTTTAGAGAGTTACAGTGCTTATGGAAAATGAGTCAGAAGGGCTGTTATACAATTGCTAGATTAAGTTGTTATATATGGTAGGATCTATTCTCTTGCACTGTCTTGAATAACCAGAATTACATCTCTGACTGTACATACCAGTAGTTCATAAAAGCACTTTTGTTCATTAACTTAAATCCTTGCAGACAGCCTCTGGTTTTAAAAGCCATCTGGTGGCTGATAAGAAATATAAATTCTTATCTCTTTTCCTAAGGCCAGTGGATCACAGCCAAATGGAGGATGAAAGCTCCAAAAATGCCACCATCTTGGTTGTAATCTGCCGTTCCATGAGGTCACTAGATCTGAGACTAACAATGCATTGAGCATGTGGGGGATGGGGGTGGGAGAAGAGGTAACTATTTTCTTCATGCAACTTTTTTCCTCTGCTTCTGTTTAGAATGGCATAGTTTAAGGTCAGGTGGAAACACTATCATTTGCTGTACTATTGCATAAAGATTAATTATACCTTCAGAATGAATGAAGGGTTCAAAAACAGCAGTTGGAGAATTAAACTATTCAGTTACCACAGGTATATTTTCTAACATTAGGTTGCAAAAATAAGCACAGATACACAATCTTCAGTCAAAGATAATTGTCTTCCACTAAGTTTTGATATCAGAATTCCTTTATGTCCTATTTGTTTTCCTACATCCTAATGCATATTGTCACTAGTATCAGTGCATATGACACTAGCTGGTGTGTCAGAAATGAGGGACTTCTTAAACATTTTTTTCACCTGATCTAAGGAAGCCACAGGGTTACAGCATAAGATTACATTCAGCTATATACAGCTCTGTAATAAATCTCAACAATCTCTGGGTGTGTTGGTCAAGCTTTAAATGAAAATAAAAACTGCTTTCTAAGCAGAACATGTCTGTTTTGTCTTTTCAGTAGGTCTAATGACTAGCTTGAACAAGATAACACTTTCATTTTGTGTTTCAAAAGATGTTAATGAAGATGAACACGGCAATTACGGTGAGCTGATATTTACAAGATTCCTAAGAAAAAATAGCTGTCTGTATTCTTTGAGCTCTAAAGAAAAGCACAAGGAGTAGAGGAACCCAAACATTATTTTTCTGAATTCTGTATTTGCATCCCAGATGTTAACACAATTTTTGGGAAGCCTATGACTCAGTGCTGGAGAAAAATGTGTGTGTGGAACAAACTGACATTTTGTTTCTTTTTAGACAGTTTTCACATTGGCATCAAACAAGTAGTAGTTCAGACTTTTAGTTCTTAGAAATCTCAGTTAAGCCATAAGCTTTTTTTTTTTTTCTTCCCTGATTTTTTTGCCTAGTGTCTGTTTAATATTATCTTGTTCCAGGGTCACTGGAAGGGGATGGCAGACTTCTCACTATGGTCCCACTTACTGTGGGAGTGGTCTGTGGATCAGATCCTCCTCTGTATATCTTCTCCATTTACATCAGCCACATCTGTCATAGCTCCTAAGTCTCCTCTTACTGTGTCTTTCCCTCATTTCCATCGTCCCCTGTAATTTTGAATCCCTACCCTTTGATTTAAGCATAAAAGTTTTGGGAGTTTTATGTTGTGGGTTTCTTAACTCTGTGCTCTGTTACATCTAGTTCCATTTCTAATCAAATTGAATCCAGTTGGTAAATCACATGTAAAAACTAACTGTTGTAGCTTTTCAGTCTGGTGCTCTTCAGTGTTGACTTACATAATGAAAGAAAGTTTATAATTCAGTAGTGCAGCGTTTTGCTTTTGTTTCTTACAAGACTCTGTGCTAACCTGACCCTAATATTGATGAGGATAAAAAATACTTGGTGTTTTCCTTAACTTCAGTTAAGGAAAATTTAAGTTCTGCATGCAGTAATCCTTCATTCTTCAAACAGACAGGTTACATGAAGCAAATGCAGTCTAATAATAGAGACATTCCTCACATCAATTGCTTCGGCCACTTGAGTAAACAACTTTCACCAGTAGTACTTTTACGTACGGTCTTTCACAGAATCGGCTTCCAAGGACAACAAAAATAACTGGGGACAAAGACACAGCATTCAGTGTTTTCATATTTTTCAGTACTTCAGGCATCCCTGCCTTTAAAACAACCCCAGGTACAGTTATTTTTATTGTTTACAGACCGTCATTCCTTTGAATTAAGTGGAGTCCAAAGGCTGGTGATTAGATAACAATTGGAATTAAATTCATTTGCTTGGCCACTGGTTTTCTGTGCAACCTAGTTTCTCTGTGCTTCTATTCCTTCAAACACAATGGGCAAAACAACTGGAGAAATGACAGGGCAGAAGAGGAAGCCTCCAGCCTAGCCCCGGCCCAGAGCAGGCTCAGACTGGGCTCAGGCCAGGATGCTCAGGGCTTCACCCAGCCAGGACACAAAACCCCCAGGCCACAGAGTCTCGACCTGCCTGAGCTCCAGCTCCATGGCCGGGTTGTCCTGGTGGGGAAAAAAAGGCTTCTCCTCTTCTCCAGCCTTCTCCAGCCCCTTGTGCCTCAGCCCGTGCCGTCCCTCCTGCCCTCCCACCAGGCACCTCTGGGCAGAGCCCGGCCGCATCTCCTCCGTCCCCCACCTGCTGGTGCCGGGGCTGTGCTGGGTGCCCCTGCAGCCACCCCTTCTCCCGGCAGAAGAGTTCCCACTCCACAGCCTTGCCTTGCAGGGGAAGGCCTCCAGCACCACCATCTTGGTGCCTCCCCTTCTCTCCTGGCAGTCCTCTCCACTTTGAAAAGGTACCATGACTGTTAAAAACAGGGAGGGGTTGGATGTTATGGTGATAAGGGACATACAATAGCTAGGATGGGAAGAATCTGCAAGACATTAAAGTAGCAGTAATGGCATGGTTATCATAGTCTTTATAGTCTCATGCTCCATAAAAGTGACCTCAATACTGACAGCTTGTTTTATTGTACTGTCTAGTGAAAGAGAAAAAGGGGCCATGTTTCTACTGAAACTTGTTCAAACAGATTTTATATTTGGTGTAGAGTAAGAATTTCTTCCTTCCTGTATCAGTGCTTTTCTTCAAGATGACACAAGTACAGATAAAAAGTTTTATAAAAGAAATAAATAGCAATGTTAGAGATGAGAGTTTGTTTTTATCCTCCCTAACTGTACCGTGCCTCATTAATATGTTTACCAACTGACCTTGCTTGACAACTAATTCCTTATGGTGAGTCATGTTTATTACTGACATATGAACACTGAAGAAAAAAAAAAAGAAAAAAGGACAGTGTATATGCAGCACTCACATACCACACAAACCTTATTTCAAGAGTTTGGAGACATGGCACTGGACCTCTGCACGTGGGTTAATCTAACTCCTGGTTTGTGGGCCGACACACAAACCTTTTTGAGGGCCTTCCTGGGTTGCTGTCTCTGCCTTGCCCCACTGTAAAAATTCTCCCCAGTAACAAACCAGCCTACAGTCCCTTCCCTTCCTCCGCCACCCACAAACACAACAAACATTATGACAAGTTTGAGGAGACATTTGTTTGCAGTGACTGGGTGTTTTTTTTTATGATGGAACCCTTTGCCATCTGGGTTTGGGCTCAGCAGTTAGGGTCTGGAGCTTTTCAGTGCTGGAGATGAATAGCAAAGTGTAATTCATGTTGGATATTATGGCTAAAATGCAAACATTTTTCAGTTACATTTCGAGGAATTTGAGTCCAACCACAGACCCAGGGCACAACAGTGACAAAACTCTTTCCAGCTGCACTACTGTATGCAGTAACCCAACTGAACAGAGCTTTGAGGGCCCTGTGACTCTTGTTCTCAACCTTGTGTTGGTGCTGGATGCCTGCCACTGGAAGTAAAAATGCAGCTTTATCACTTGACTCCAAGAAAATTCTACCCTGGATCCCTGGGAACAGTGGCATGGTTCTAGTTCATGTTGTGGCTTTTCTAGGTTCACCAGTGGGTCCTAGGAGTTGTTAACAGATAATTTTTGATCTCCTTGCCTGACAATTACAAAGGAGCAGCACTATTGTGTTTTAACAGGGTTAGGCAAAAAGCAAGAGGTAGGAAAAGAGAGGCACTCTGGAATAGAATTAGGGTTTCGGCCCTTCAGGAATATGTCATCTCTGTAATGTGGTCATATACAGGCTCTCCTGGTGCTACTTTCTTTGCCCCCCTTCTCTTCACTCCCTATTTTCAACATCCTTCAAAGTTTTCCTCCTGGGCTTGAATACTCTTGCCAGCTGTTTTCATCATCTGCCTCTTATTAGGCTTCCTGTGATGAGGCAGATGTTTGCTCCTCTGTGGTTAGCCTCAGCTAGCCCCAGTTACGCCAAAGCTGAAAGCAGAGGGAGCTGGTGGCCATCTCTGGGAAGTGTAGCCCCACTACTATTCACACAGCTGCAAAAAAAGGAAGAACATCTTAAATGTGGCCTCATTAACAGAAATAGACCGTGGCTGACATTTTGAATAAAGGAAAATTAGGACATACGAAGTCAGGAATTATAGTATCATGTGAAACTTTAATTAAGAACAGATACTGCAACATTCATAATAAAACTGTGGGAGTTGGCAAGGTTGGTTGGATTTATGCTACCAGCAGCTTATACCCTTCACAGCATAATAGCTCACAGCAGACAGTGAAGAAGCACAGATCAGGGCACACAGACTCCTGAAATGAAGCACTGAGAGGTTTCTTCCTGTGGCTATGAGTACCAGATTGCAAGGGAAGATTTCTGGGCCTGGAAGATTTTATATGTGTGGGCAGGTGGAAGAAAAGGAGACTGATACTTTGAGACAGAGAGGTTGCCTGAGAAAAGGTGAAATGTAGAGAAAGAACAATTAAGAGATTAACAGTAGATCATAGGCAGAAATCTTTCCAGTGTAGCTTCAAAAACAGTTCAGTGTTCAGCCCTGAATTCAGATTTCCCAGATTGCAAGTGTTAGTTTGTAAACAGGGAGCACCAGAAAGTTATCTTGCAAGCACAGTTTATCAGTGAGTGTGTTTAGTATAATCCTTGTGTCTCATAACTTGACAGTTTACCTCTACTTCTGCTCTGATACATACTACCAAGTCCTGTACTATGGAATAGTTTCTTTCTAAGCTGTCGTCTATTTAAAGTGAGCTTTTCAATGGAAAGTCACGAATGTTTCTAGGTTCACTTTTAGTCCACATTTATGTCCTCAAATTTCAAGTTTATTTAGAAACAGCTACACTTGATAAATCGTATTCTGAATTCACATAATATACAACTGGTGATGGACATGTAGATGCATTCATCCAGTCAAAGAACAGGATCAGCCTTTGTAGTGCATCCTAACAAATATAACTGATGAGCTTGTGTTGAACTGCAAAAATAAAATTCAGCTGTAAACTCTTTATCTCTTCTCTCTCCTCACCTCCATAAGAAGTCTAAATTTATATTGCTTACATAGCTGGTGGAAAACTGTTCAACTGATCTGAGGAGTTTTGAAAACTTCTTGGTCATACTCTAGAGATTAGGGAGTTAGTTTATTTCATTCAGCTTTTAGTTTAGTGCCATCCATTGGATTTAGCAGAAATAATCATGTTTTACACTGGCCTCAAGTAACAGCTTGAAAGTTCGGTCATTTTTCTAGAAGCAATTCAGGCATCTGAATACTAATTTCTGTAGCATCCAGTTTTTTAGTTTCTTTAGATTCAGTACAGCAAATAATTTTCAACAGGTCTGAAGTGCTTCACACATAAAGATACAAAAAAAATAATTTGGTGCATTTGCATTACTGACCATAATGATTTGTGTTTATAGATTTTCACTTATCATTGTGCAAGAATATTTGCTCATATAAACAGGAGATTATTCCTAACACAATATTTCTGAAATTCACTGTAGCCAGTAAAAAATTAGTCTGCCTAAAGGAAGCTGGGTAGAAGAAATGAATGTGAAAGGGAAAAAAAAAGCAAGATTACATTGGGCAATAGTGAATTATAGGCCTACTTAGGCATACGCACACAAGCTAGAGGATGAAACTTTTGTAATTTTTCAGCTCATTTAATCTGAAAGGCCCACATACTGAGTTACATAGCCAGAGTTAACATCTGCAGTTTGGTTGGTACATGCCTTTGGTGTTGGCATTAGCCCTGTGACCACAGTGGCTTCTATTGCTCAGCTATTTTAGTGGCTTGGCATCTTTCATATTCCCCTAGGCTCTATGGTAGAGCAAGCGGACACCCACACTGGATGCCAAGAGAGTCATCTTAATGAATGACATATTACGAGCCTTGTGAAAGCAATTTGCTTTGCTCCATGGCATAGTTGGCTAACTTCCTATTACTGAAGGTTCAGGCTAAATCCAGCACTAAAGCTATGCAAATTCTTGCCTTTTGGGCAACATATCACAGAAACAAGTCTTATTCAAAGTAATTCTTGCCTTTATTTGTTTTCTAAAAGGAATCTTAAATGTTACACTGACCAGGGGAACAGTTATCTGCTATCCCATTTCATGGGTAATGAATTCACATCCAAAGACTTGGCATTTTTACAGTAAAGTATAACTTGTGTAAAATATACAACAAAGATACTGATAAAATCTTGTTTTCTGTCCTACAGTTTGATGAGGACCACTATTAGCTGTCAGACCCTAACAGTAAAAGGGCTGAGAGCGCAGGACAGGCAGCTCACCCTTCCTGCCAGGCAGAAGAGCAGAACAGCACTCATGTTCTCACTCTTCGGCCTTACTTTCCCTTTGTCTCTTCACAGAGCATCAACCGAATACAGTAACTCTGCTCCATGCACAAATATGTGTCCTGTAGGCTTTCATTAGTTCCATAGCTAAAATGGAGTAACATTTTCTGCTCCAGACTCCTGTTGCAGTCACTTACTTTGACAAAACATTCATCTTTTAGCTCTTCTAGTTTTTTTTGAAAGAAAAAAGAAAAACAAAAAAACACTATTTTTCTTCCCCAAAACCCTGCTTGCTGCCTTTGCTCCCCAGTCCCTGTTTCTTCTGAAAAGCACATAGATCAGAAGGAAGGCTATATGTGTATAAAAGAAATTACTTTTTTTCTGTCACAAACATTAGGCATGGAAACAGTGTATGTGGAAGGGCCAGTGGGGGCCTGAAGAGAAAAATGGGCTTTGATTTGACTGAACTCTGAAGCTCTAAGAATAGCACTCAACACTACTACTTGTACACACAGTTCCCAGTCAGCTCATACTGCGTGCATGTGAGGAATGCTGTGCTGCATGTACAGATGAAGCTAATTTAGTTGGGTAGTGAAAGTGTGAAGAAGTTCTGTGAGGCAAAGCCAGGACCTTCATCTTGTTCATTCCTGAGGGCATGGTACGAAAGTCTGCTGCACCCTTCAGGCAAAATTGTGCTCAGGCTACAACTTGAAGGCATCGTGATGCAAAAGACAGTCCTTTTCCTTTACTTTGGAGTAAACTAAATTTTAAACATCACAGAATTGCTATCCCACTGTTTCTTTAGAGGTGATTACTGCAAGATTGTTGAAGCTCAGGCATGGTTAAAAATTCATTATTTCCTTGGTTGTGAAGGTTCTTTAACAGCACACTTCCCTCTTCCCTGCCCCACAGGGGACTTTCTGAAGTGCATTTATTCAAAATCATGCTGAATTATTGAACTTAATGGGAAAAGGATTTATCCTTGAACTTCTGAGCAGAGCAGTGTACAAGAATGGGGACCAAGAGAGGCACAGTCTTAGCACTACCCATGAAATAGTATGCGGAGTCCACATTTCTGCCATAAAAGGGTTAGAATGGTCTGAAGGAAGGACAGAAGTAGAAGTGACATTGAGCATAAGCTTCACAAAATAATCCCAATTCAGTCCTGTGGCACTCTTCTGGGATTAATTGATGATTATTCAGGTAATTAAGGTAAGAATTAATTCCTGAGGAAGAGGAGTTAATAGCCCTTTCAAGAACAACAGGAATTGACAGTGTTTGTGCCATGCCTTCGGTTGCCAGCAAGAGCTTCAATACATAAAGTACTACCAAAAAGTATTGCACGCACCTTAATAAAATAGTTGGTGCACTCACTGAAGAGTCCACAAATTGGCATTAGCAGGTCCAAAACTTACAAACAAATGTATGGCGGTGAAAGATAGACACTGCTTTCCTTGTATCTCAACGTTATTACTTTTTTTTTTTTTTTCAGAAGAAAAATAGGATTGGTTCAGCTTTCTCCACTGTTACGTGATACAGCCATTTTTGAATATTGATTTAATAACATTACAAGGAGTCAAAAAATCAAAACCAAGTAAACATTAGTAGTGCTGAAACCATTTTGTCCTCAGAACTCCTATAGCTTAGTTGTATCACTAATACACAAGGGTCTGAATGGAGACATATGGTCACCATCAGCTTGGATATTTAATTTTGAGATGACACTTCTATTAATCCATCTGAAATGAGGGAAGCTACCATGTAACTGGTTGCAATTAGCCAACCACAATTTTCTCTAACCACTTCACTCTAAACCAAAAGCCAAAATGGCATTTTAGAATTACAATATCACTCCCAGATTTACATCTCTTGATGAATTCCCAAGGTTAAGATTCAAGTCATACTGTAAAACCAACCCTCAATTATACCTTTTAAGAGAGGAAGATCAGTGGCAGGTGGTGCCTGCTATAAAAGCCTCATTAAAACACCTTCTGTTTGAGTATCACAAAAGGGAGTCTCCAGATGGAGGCACAGATCCACATGGTAGCCCTACCTCAAATGTGAGTTTCACCTGACACTTTGAGAACAGAAGAGTGTTTTCTTTTTTTTTTTTTTTTTCCCTAACTAATAAACAACCGAGGTTCAAGAGAGGATATATTAGGATTAATTGCACTTGATCACTAATCCATTGTAATGCCATATGCTAAAGGCGTTGTTCATTGTTAAGCCTAGAGACAGGTAGGGCCCCTCTGGTAATGTAAACTGTCCCCATTTCCATGAAGTTAATCTAATTTCACCTCCTCACAGACCTCAGATTCCAGTAAAGATACTTTACTCTTCCTGCTTTGTCTCCTGATGCATTTTTGAATGGTAGCAAATCTGATATAGAAGTTAATGATGCTGAAACATGCTGACTAATTGGAAAATGATTTTTCCTGGTGCTGCTTGCTGAAATGAGCACAATATTGAAAGAGTACTTACTGTATTGTGTGTTCAGCCTGTTGGTTCGAAGAACCAGCTCTTCCTTCATCAGCCACACAGTTCAACTTTTCTCACCTCCTCCCCCTGCTAGTCCCAAAGCACATTTGAAGAATACATGATTTACTAGATGAGAACAATTGGCAGGCCAAACCATGTGAGTAAAGTTTGTTATTAGAGGAGGCGTTGTCACCTTGTGCAGCCTTTGGAGTAGGAGGATTTTTTTCAGTGGCTTGGCTTTGGGATGGATCCAAACCATTAAGTGCCAAACAGTGTAACCAGAGCATTTTTTACAGTTCTGTTGTGTGTTTTGTGCTAAGCTACTTTAAAAATTGCCACCCACTAAGTCTGTCTCTTAAATCAAGGAGGTCATTCTTACTCAATATGTAGCGTGTGTATTTGTGAGAGGCAGAAGGAAGTCACATAGATGCATTCTGTGAAGATAAGAGTATTGAATTCACATATTTTTTACCAAGTGATATGTAGCATATTATCTCCCAGGAGCAAAAAAACTTCATGGGAAATTGTAGTAACTATTCAGGGCCAAAATATGTTTTTATACTAATCTAGTTCAATGGCTAGTCTGTTCAAATTGAAAGAGTAAGAAATGAGTCAGGATTTTGGTGTTTAACGTATCATCTTCAGCTACCTTCATAAGACTACTCTATACTTACAAAATGCCCTCTAGTCCAGAAGGGACTACAAGTATGTTACCAGCTGTATGCACTTAAAGATCCATTCTACCACCACTGAAATGCAACCATCTCTGAGGTGAAACACAGCAACTCTGCCATTCCAGAAAAAACAAAACACTGTTTTTAGGAGGAGGAAGTGAAAAATAACTGTTCCAACTGCAGTTCCAAGGGAAACTATGTTGGCAGAGTATAATTACCCTTGTTGAAAGCTGGCCAGGACACTGACTTTCTCCATTCCTGAAATAGGTATTGGGAGATTTTAGCAACCACAGGTGCTCAAGACCTTAAGTTTTTGTTGAGTTCAAAAGGCATTGGCTGATGGATGTGACAAAACATTCTCTTTATTTTAAATAGAATGCTAAGTTTCTCTGGCTTTTCCACTAATATCTGTACTACTGTGGTGGTTTCACCCTGCTGGGCAGCTAAATTTCACCACAACCTCTCTATCATTCCTCCTCATCAAAGGAAAAGGGGAGAAAATATGGTGCAGAGGGCTCAAGGGTTGAGATAATGACAAGGAGATCACTCACCAATTACTGTCACGGGCAAAACAGAATCAGTATAGGGAGACTAACATAGTTTATTGCCTATCACTAGAGTTTACTGCCTATCACTAGCAGACTAGCAGAGTGAGAAACTAAAATCAAACTAAAAACACCTTCCTCCCATCCACCCTATTCTATGTCCTCCCCGTAAGCAGCGCAGGGGAACAGAGGCTGTGGTCAGTCCCCGTCCCTTCATCTCTGCTGCTCCTTCACGGTCCCTCCCTGCCCCTGCTCCACGCGGGGTCCCTCCCACGGGATGCTGTCCCGAACTGAGCCTGCGGGGGCTGCCCGCAGGCAGCAGCTCTTCAAGCACTGCTCCCACATGGCTCCGGTTTGCTCCAGCACGGGTCCCCCACGGGCGGCAGCTCCCCCCAGACCCCTGCTCCTGCGTGGGCTCCTCTCCACGGGCTGCAGCTCCGGCCCGGGGCCTGCTCCTGCGGGGGCTCTCCATGGGCCGCAGCCTCCTCCAGGCCACCTCCACCTGCTCCACCGGGGGCTCCTCCACGAGCTGCAGCGTGGAGATCTGCTCCGTGTGGGACCCGTGGGCTGCAGGGGGACAGCCTGCCCCACCAGGGGCCTCTCCACAGGCTGCAGGGGAACTGCTGCTGCCTGCCTGGAGCACCTCCTGCCCTCCTGCTGCACTGACCTTATTATGTGCAGGGCTGTCTCTGTCACCTTTTCTCATTACCCCAGATGCTGTCACACAGCAGATATTCCCTTCCTTCAATCAGCTCTCCCAGAGGCCCACCCAGCATCACTCCCTGGCTCAGCTCTGGCCAGCAGCAGGTCCCTTTTGGAGCCGTCTGGAGCTGGCTCTGGTCTGACATGGGGCAGCTGCTGGGCTCTGCTCACAGAGGCCACCCCTGCAGCCTCTCCACTACCAAAACCTTGCCACATAAATCTAATGCAACAACACATAGTGGAAGGCCAGGTGATGGCCCCTTGCTCCTACCAGTACCATGTCAGTGAGAATAATAACAGTAGCTGAGAACCTGTTCACGAATGAGACCAACAGGACCAAGTCAATCTAGTTTATCTCCAACATCTTACACATTTAATATCAAATTGGTTTCCTTGTATATTGAGTTTTTGATAGCTTTTCCAAGACATTACAAACTTGTAATTGTGATTCTCAGTGTCCTAAAGAAATTCTTTCCAGATAATTTTGTGTGAAATAGCAATACAACTTTTGTACATCAAACCTGATTAAACAAAATGGTTGGGTTCAAGTTTGGTCTGTTTTTTCGCTTCAAACTATGCCTTGTGGTCCTTGCTGTGTGCCAAGAACACCAAATCCTCCAGAACCCTGTATTATAAATATCTTGGGATGCTTTCTAGCTCAGCATATCTACTTTTACTCTGCTCCAGGTTTAGTAACCTCCCCAATAACACATTATTGCTCCCCATTTTGAAACTCATTTAGAACTCCCCATTTAGAAAATGGGGAGTTTTCTAAACTCTGTCTGTCCCTGAAGGCTGGGCTCTACCATGAGGAGAGATGGGCACTGGTTTCAAACTTAGAAGGGCTGAGTAAAAGTCAGCAAAGAAAAAGAAATTTCTGACTTTCTGAACACATGGATGTTTCAGGAGTTCTGAGCATTCATTGGATACTTCACAAGCAGAACTGTTCACTGTTTTTATTTATTGACTCTTGTCTCTAAGTTTCCTGTATTGAGAATGTGGCCCACAGTGTAGGAACAAAGGAGGAAAAATTAAATGTGGTGACTGAAGAGAGGAGTTATGTAAGGTACAGTAGTCCCATATTCTCATTTGCTTTCTATACTGTCTGTGCTTGGACTCTGCAATTGTATGTGTTACGAATTATCAGTAAGCTATTCCATGATCTCCACTGTGTATACTACACACATGTGAGTCTTCATAGATATATGTGTGTACCATCATATCCATCCACCCAGACAGATGGCTCTTCTTGATCACAGATGACTGGATCTGGCAGAATTGCAACAAACAAATGATCTCCAAAACCAAAAACAGACCAATGACTGTGTTATGAATAAAAGTGCTGAGTTCAGTTTATTCTAGTTAACTGAGGCATGTTATTCAAGGGAGTATAGACTATCCTTTGGTACCCAAGATTAGATTTTGAAAGTCATATAATATTAATGAGATTTCAGCAAAAATAGGTGTAAGAACAAATATGCACTGATTTTTATTAGGATTCATCTATCTAAAATCTTTACAATTTAGTAATGAAGCACAAAACATGATCTAGGTGACCAACTGCGCAGCGAAAAAGCAAGCACACATAGCTATGTGTGGTGAATGTTCTCCTAGTTGTGTCTTGTAGCTTTTGCTGTGTGAAAGTGAGATGGGGCATGGTGTACCCTGGGTATTTTAGAAACTATCTTTCTTGCAGGCTGAATCCTCTGAAAAAATGTATTTAATCCTGCTTTCAGCAGTTTACTAGTGCTCTTTCTGGCTGTTGTAGCCCTGGAAAGTGAAAAGTGTTTCAGAGAAATTGCAGGTGGCTAATACTCCTCTTCTGAAGGATTGTGACATGCTAGAGATTTGTCTCAAATCACTAATCATACCTTCATATTTCTGGACTTTTTTGAGACTGAAGATATGAGGTGGTGTGGACCTGATGGTGATTCCAATTTTGTAGTTGGAAGGATTTTTAATAGTCATTATTGTAAGTGAGAACTGTAGCACTGATGCCAATTTTCACTAGTGTCATTTTTTTTCTATACAGACTTCAAAATATACTTGACACATGATGAGAATAGCTCGCAGTCTTCATCAAAATAAACTAATACCATCAACTTTTGCTTGAAAGAGCCATTGATAGCTTATGGTCTGGGAAGCAGACCATCACAATCCATCCTGTGGTCCATTTAGAACTGTGAACTGCTTAGATGCAGGCTTTGGTGTAGGCTGTCTCGCAGCAGATATGGGTTGCTATTTTGTACTACCTGTAGAATGCAGGATCTTAATACAGTAGCTATTGTTGAAGCAGATAAGACCAGATCTTCACGAAACATGTTTTCTAAAAATCTTTTTTATATGACTAAGTGATATTCTAAAACTTCAGATAAGAATTTATATGGGAAAGATGAGTGTTCACAATTTCTGAAACTTTTTTAAAAGCTTTTAAAGTCAAATTTTCATGATGGAGTGGTAATGGCTTGTTTTCTTTGTGTAGTTGCCACTTCTTCTAAAAACTGTCCAGTAACTGAAATGCTTTATAAATACTAATGATGGTCCAAATTATAGATAGTTGAGCTGGTGAAACTTCCCTTTTACTGGCTTTGAAGACCTATGGATGTCTATCACTTAAGCAACAAACCATATCAGAGACAATACGATCCCACTGAGAGATTTTTGAATGGAAGGCACAACCAGTTTCTTCAGTCTTTCCTCCAATAAATTAATACCTACTGCTAACATGTCCCAATGGGATGTGACTCAGTTTCTGTTTAGACTTTAATGTCTACAGCACTGTACACCTCCTGGTAGGATATTTTCAGCCTTTTAGCTAGGGTTTTTGTGAGGGTCACAGGTGTCCAAAAGAGTTGTGTAAGACAGCACAAAAAACGTCACCTTCCATTTCCATCCTCCTCCTTTCATATAGGTACCTTTTAGGGTGATCAAAGCGCTGCTTGTGGTGTTTCATGGAAGTAAACCAAATCTTTAAAATACACAGAAAATGTGTCTGTCATTCTTGTTTTCGGTCTTCTCATGAAAGATGCAGCTGTTTTTACAATACTACCATCTGTAGAAGGTTCTGTGTCCATGAACAATGATGAATTATTTAGCATGCTTCAAGTTACTGATGTGTGTTTTCCAATAAGATACAGTTCTGAAGCTGTTTCCTGGGTATGGATAGGCTACCATGTCTCTTACTTTTTCTTGCAAAGCTTAATTCATAGAGATGTGCACTGGCTACTCTCTCAATTTACAGGTTACATGTGCTCAGCAGAGTTGAAGTCATTATTCACAGTTCAAAGAATCACCAAATCAGAATGGCTGAGGTTAGAAGGGACCTCTGGAGGTCGTCTAGGCCAACCACTCTGCTCAAGCTGGACCACCTAGAGCCACTTTCCCAGGACCCTGTCCTGGTGGCTTTTGAAGATCTCAAAGGAGGGAGACTCCACAACCTTGCTGGGCAACCTGGTGCCAGTGCTGAGTCACCTGCACAGTAAAGTGTTTTCCCATGTTCAGATGGAACCTCCTGTACTTCAGTTTGTGTCCATTGCCTCTTGTCCTGGGCACAACTGAAAAAAGCCTGGCTCCAGCTTCTTTACATCCTCCCTTCAGGTATTTGTACACATTGATAATGTCCCCTGGAGACTTCTCTTATCTAGGCTGAAAAGTTCCAGCTCTCTGTCTTTTCGTGTAGTAGAGGTGTTTCACTACCTTAACCATCTTTGTGGCCTTTTGTTGGGCTCTCTCCGGTATGTCCATGTTTCTCTTGTACTGGGGAGCCACAAACCAGACATAGTACTCCAGGCATGACCTCACCAGTGCTGAGTAGATAAGGGAAGGATCACCTCCCTTGACAGGCTGACAGTGTTTCGCCTAATGCAGCCCAGGATACCATTCACCTTCATTGCTGCAAGTGCACACTGCTAGCTCATGTTCAAATTTGTGTCCACCAGGATCTCCAGGTGATTTTCTGCTTATTTTCCTCCAGCAAGTACTCATGCCTGAAGTTGTTCCTGACCAGGTGCAGGCCTTCGCACTTCCTCTTGCTGACCTTCATGTGTTTCCTGTCAGCCCATTTCTCCTGCCTGTCATAGTCCCTCTGGATGGCAGCATGACCCTCTAGCATAACAGCCATTCCTCCCAGTTTTGTATCAGTTGCAAACTTGCTTGGGGTAAACTGCTTCATCATCCAGATCGTTAATGAACATGTTAAACCAGACTAGACCCAGTATTGATCCTTGGGATTCAAAGCTAGTTATCAGCCTCCAACTGGACTTTGTGCCCCTGATCACCAGCCTGGGGCCAGGTCGTTCAGCCTGTTTTTGATCCACCTCACAGTCTGCCCATACAGTCCATACTTCAACAGCTTCCCTATGAGGATTCTACAGGAGACAGTGTGAAATGCCCTACTGAAGTCAAGGCAGGCAGTATCCACTGCTCTCCCATCACCTACCAAGCCAATCATTTCATAGAATCACAGAACCACAGAATGGTTAAGGTTGGAAGGGACCTCTGGAGGTCATCTGAGCCAACCACTGTGCTCAGACAGGATCACCTAGAGTCACTTGCCCAAGCCCCTGTCCAGGTGGTTTTTGAAGATCTCAATGGAGGGGGAGACTCCGCAACCTCTCCGGGCAATGCGGTGCCAGCGCTCAGTCATCTGCACAGTAAAGAAGTGTTTCCTAATGTTCAAAGGTGTCCTGATATGGGTTAAGATAAAGCTAATTTTCTTCCTAGAGGCTTGTGTGGTGCTGTGTCTTGGATTTGTGATGAAAACAGTGTTAACAAACTGATGTTTTAGTTGTTGCTGAGCACTGCTTACACAGAGTCAAAGACTTTTCTGTGTTTCACACTGCCCTGCCAGTGAGGAGGTTGAGGTTGCACAATAAGCTGAGAAGCAATACAGCTGGTCCCAACTGACCAAAGGAATACTCCGTATTACATAGCATCATGATCAGCAATAAAAGCTGGGAGGGAAAGAAGGTAGGGACGGGACATTCAGAGTGACAGTGTTTGTCTTCCCAAGAAGATGGGAATGCATCATCATGTTATGCATGATGAGCCGTGCTTTCTTGATTATGGCTGAACATCTACCTGCTGATGGGAATTAATGCATGAATTCCTTGTTTTGATATGCTTGTGTGTGCCGCTTTTGCTTTACCTATTAAACAGTCATTATTTCAACCCACTGGTTTTCACACTTTTACCCTTCTGATTTTCTCCCCAGTCCTACTCAGGAAGAGTAAGTGAGCTGCTATGTGGTGCTTAACTGCCTACCAGGGTTAAACCACGACAAGAGGGAAAACTCCTCTATTTCAGGGAAACTCCTGTGCTTCAGCATGTGTCCATTGCCTCTTGTCCTGGCCCAGGGCACCACTGAAAAGAGCCTGGCTCCATACTGTTTGCCTCTTCCTGTCAAGTATTTATATACATTGATAAGAACCCCCATGAGGCTTCTTTTCTGCAGGTTGAAGAGTCCCAGCTCTCTCAAACCTTCCCTATATGAGACATGCTTCAGTCCTTTCACCATCTTCAAAACGCTTTGCTCGACTCACTCCAGTATGTCCATATCTCTCTTGTCCTGGCGAGCACAGAACTGGACACACTACTCCAAGCGTGGCCTCAGCGGTGCTGAGCAGAGAGGGGAAGGATTACCTCTGTTGACCTGCTGCTAACACTTTGCCTTATGCGCCCAGCATACCTGGAGTTGTTCCTCCACAAATGAGGAGAACCTTCATTGTAAAAGATTATCAAGCTGGTCAAGCAACATCAGAGATCATACCATGCTGCCCTGAGTGTAAATATGGAGGAGGTAAAGAAAAGTATTTAAAGATGCTGATGCCTGTAAAATTGTATTCTTTTAAAATAACAGTAAAGATTAATGTGAGAGTGAAATTAATGATATTTAGAAGGGAGGCTACTTTGACAAATGTTATGTTTCAGAAGTCAGATGAAACCTACTTAAAGACCTATTAAGTGATTTCAGATGTTTTCCTTCACCAAACTGGAAGGGAAGGACCTTGAGGGTCCAGGAGAAGGTTACAGTTAAACAAAAGAGAGATGAATGTTTGATAGAGACTTCATTATTTCTGCCTAATAGCATATTCTAAAAAATTGTATTAACCATATCAAGTTTTCCTCAATAAAATGTAATCTGTAGCTAGATTATTACATTTAGTCTGTATTTCAGACTAGAGTCTATGCAGTTCTTTAACTCAAAATGAGGAAATGCAATAGCTCAAGTGTTAAGTTAATTTTACAGGGCATAGTGAACCTGGTGAAAAAGCTTTGATGTTCTCTTTGTCCATACCAGTTTTTTGTTGTTGTTCTTTGCTTGTTTCCCTTAGAGTCACTGGTAATTATTTTGCCTCCATTAGAAAGAAGTTCATGACTTCCTTCTCCTTTTTGCAGTTAGTTTGTGTGTTGGATCACAGAATCACAGAATGGCCTAGGTTGGAAGGGACCTCTGACGACCATCTAGTCCAGCTCCCCTGCCGAGCAGGATCACCTAGAGCATGTAGCTCAGGATGGCATCCAGGTGGGTTTTGAATATCTCCAAAGAAGGAGACTCCACAGCCTTTCTGGGCAACCTGTTCCAGTGCTGTCACCCTCACAGTAAACAAGTGTCCCCTGATATACAGCCGGAACCTCCTGTGCTTCAGTTTGTGCCTGTTGTCTCTCGTCCTGTCACCGGGCAAAACTGAAAGACTGGCTCCATCCTCTCAACACCCTCCCTTCAGATATTTATACACATTAATAAGGTCTCCCCTCAGTCTTCCCTTTTCTAGGATAAACATGCCCAATTCTCTCAGTCTGTCTTCGTACGACAGGTGCTCCAGTCCTCTAATCATCTTAGTAGCCCTCCTCTGGACTGACTCCAATAGCTCCATGTCCATCTTGCACTGGGGAACCCAGAACTGGACACAACACTCTCAGTGTGGCCTCACCAGAGCTGAGTAGAGGGGGAGGATCACCTCCCTGGATCTGCTGGCAGTACTCTTCCAAATGCACCCCAGGATACCGTTGGCCTTCTTGGCCACAAGGCCACATTGCTGGCTCATGGTCAGCCTGCTGTCCACCAGGACTCCCAGGTCCTTCTCTGCAGAGCTGCTCTCCAGCAGGTCACCCCCCAGCCTGTACTGGTGCTTGGGGTTATTCCTCCCCAGGTGCAGGACCCTGCACTTGTCCTTGTTTAACTTTATGTGGTTCTTCTCGGCCCAGCCCTCCAGCCTGTTGAGGTCCCCCTGAATGGCATCACAGCCCTCAGGTATCAGCCACTCCTCCGAGCTTTGTGTTGCCAGCAAACTTGCTGAGGGTGCACTCTGTTCCATTGTCCAAGTTGTTGATGAGTAACTTGAACAACACTGGACCCAGCACTGACCCCTGGGGGACACTGCTAGGTACAGGCCTCCAACTAGACCGTGCACCTCCAAGCACAACCCTCTGAGCTCTGTCATCCCGCCAATTGCCAATCCACCTCACCGTCCTCTCCTCTAGGCCGCACTTCCTGAGCTTGTCTAGGAGGATGTTATGGGAGACAGCGTCAAAAGCCTTGGTGAAGTCAAGGTAGATGACGTCCACCACTCCGCCCTCATCTACTCAGCCAGTCATCTCATCATAGAAAGACAACAGATTGGTCAAACGTGACTTCCCCTTGGTGAATCCATGCTGACTATTCCCGATCACCTTCTTATCCTCCACATGCTTGGAGATGTCATCCAGGATGAGCTGTTCCATCACCTTTCCAGGGATGGAGATGTGTCTGACTGGCGTGTAGTTGCCTGGGTCCTTGCCCTTTTTGAAGACTGGGATGCCTTTCAGTTTTCAGCCATTTCTGCATTTTTCATATATTCGCCTCCAGTCCCTTCCCAAAAGATGGGGATAATAACATGGGCCTTGGGTTTGGGAGAATGTAGGTTAAAAGTTATTTGCAGATTGTACCAAATAATGTTTTCACTTCCGGGAGACACATATCTCTAAAGTTACTACATGTAATTAAAAGAAAACCAATTGTCTTTGCAGTAACTGTTTTATCTATGTTGTTTATGTTCTGTGCTTTCTTTTTCTGTGATTTTACCAATGTCAAATTTTTATATTCCTATTTTTGGTAGGGAGTTTCAGGCTGGATGTCAGGAAAAGGTTATTCACTGAGAGAGTGGTTGGGCACTGGAACAGGCTCCCCAGGGAAACTCCACGGCACTCAGCCTGCTGGAGATTAAGACCATTTGGACAACACTCTCAGATACATGGTCTGATTTTTGGGTGGTCCTATGTGGAGCCAGGAATTGGACTCGATGATTCTGGTGGGTCCCTTCCACCTTGGGATGTTCTATGATTCTACTTTTTATTTCTGTCTTCCTCCTTTACCCTAGTTTTCTACCATACATGCACAAGTAACAAAGGCATTACAGTTCCAACCACTATCTTAATCCCATAGCAAATAACATAATTTTCTTACAAGAAACAGAATTTCAAAGGTAGCTCCACCTCCAGGTGTCATTTCTTAGATAACTTGATCTTAATTTTTGTAAATGTAGAGATCCTAGATTCTTCTTTTGCTTTATTTGATATTCCAGGTCCTTGAGCATTTCTACTAATCAAACAGTAATGACCACACAAACAGATAAATTGCTTTCACATTTTTGCTGGAAAAAAATAATAATTATTATTATTATTATTGTGATCTAGTATCATGTGGTAAAACTCTGGCCTTCTGCCAGTATAAATCAACAGATATCCGTGTCATTATTTTAGGTCAGATATGAGGGTGAAATAAATAAATACACATAAACTACATGCTGATAGCCATTTCATTTGGATGATGCTTATGTACCATTAACAAAAAACGAAACTTCTTAGAAGCTCACAAACTGTATAAATGTTTAGATTTAGCAAGGGCTTACCCTGGTATAGTGTCTTGTCAGCCTCTAATGAAAATGCAGGAAACCCAATAATTGGAAAGAATGAATCTGCAGATTATTAGAGCATCACCACCTCTGTTGTATTACATCACCCAAACAGATCACTTGGCTATGTAGTGCCTTGTGCACTGTTTTTTTCACCATGGTCTTGTGAAAGCAAAGGATTGCATTGCAGCTACAAGAATTTTTGCTCCTGATAATGCTTAGTCATGCTACTATGTGGGTATAAATAATATGATTTATTATTTTCTCTAGCGGTCAAGTGGACTGCTTGCAAATATGTGTCTGGCATAAGTATAATTTGTACACTTGTACTATTATGTAAATGACAAGCAAAATAAATTACTGTGTTTTTAAAATTACATATATGCCTCAGAATTATGTCATACTGGTTGATTTTTGCAGTAGTCTTAAGGCCTTTCTTGGCTTTTTGGCTTGTCCCTCTTTCTGTTTGTTTTGTGTGCTCGTTAGAGTTGCTGTTAGCTACATTCTGATGTTTGCAGTTTTGGGAAATCTGAATCTTTGTTATTTATGTTATCAGTGATCTGTCCTGGGTTGCCCACAGCAATGTTCCAACTGTTCTCAGGTCCTCAATTACTAATTATGCAGATGAACAGATTGTGCAAACTCTTTCCTTATGGCCACATTCTGCAGGAGTTGTTATTAAATTGCTGCTGCACTTGAATTTTAAGTAGGTGCTGGTCCTTAGTACTTTTGTTTAGATGTCCCGTACATGTTTGTTGTAGTTGTTTCTTAACAAGTGATGGGTACACACACAGAAAAACAAACAAACAAACAAACAAAAAACTATGTCAAAAAAAAGCAACACAGTTGTTAGAGGAAGTCAAGGACACAGATGAAGTCCAGATATCCACAGAAACAGCCTCTTCCTGAAGATCTTTAGGATAGTGGACAGTCTGCCAGTAGAATAGTTGGAGCTGTAAAATCAGTGAAACGAGTGAAATCACTGGGTAGAATTTGTTGATGTCATTACACTAGGGATGTTCAGAAATAATTAAATTTTGAGGTGAAAGAATTCTGCTATATTGATGATGCCTTACCAGTTAAGTAATACTCCAGTTTTTGAGGGACAATTCACAGCATAAGATAGTATCAGAGTGAGAACACAGAACTGGCCCCAGTTTAAGTGACAGCATGGGTTACAGGATTATGGTGGCATCTTTCTCTTTTATCTTTTGCAATACTACAGTGGTGCCCAGAAGATACATAGGTTGAATAACATGTGTTTTCCTGATATGACTGTGCCCTCTAGTTGGTCATTTAAAATCAGTTAGTGACTGCAGTGAGTGCAGCACACTGAACCATCACTTTTCAGTGTCACCACACATTTATACATTCCCTGAAGAACATTTTGAAGCATTTCTGCTTCAAAAAAAACAATGCCACCCAGATACCACAGCAGAACACTTACCGATTTTCTTCACAGAAAAAACTTTTGGAAATTAGAAAACAAAGAGTATGTTTTTTCCTTGCTTTCCTCCTGCACAGCTGTGCAGGGCAGAAAAAAGTACGATGCAGCCAGAAGGATGGAAAACATGAGCACGAGAATTAAATAAATTTTATGTCTGTGAAATCTGAATACCCCACATTTCTAGATAATACTTCAAGGGTGAAATTAATGTTCCCAGGAAAGTCAGTGCAAATCTTCTAGTAACTTCAGTAGGGACAGGTTGAAATATGGAACATTTGGTTGCCTACCTAGATGGCCACTTAAAATTGAGACATAATTAGAGTAAATCTGTTAAAATGACACATCAGCTTGGAGTCAAGTCAACTTGGAAAAAAAAAAAAGAATAGAACAGGAAAAAAGTTTCAGTTTAACAACTGCAGTTATTTTCAAGTCTGATATCAATCACTGAAGTCTTAAAATCAAATTTTCATTCTTAAAAAATCTCATTTTTCTTTTCTGTGTGAAAGGAAACTTTCATATAAACAGTGGGGCAAGTTGCCTAGATGTGGGAGAGTCTGTGGTAAGGTCGAGAATCATCAAGGACACAAAGGTGCTGTCTGGAAGCAATAAGAAGTAAAAAGGTTCAGAGAAAGGGTGATCTGTAAACAATAGGATGCTTTTAAGGATCAAAGTATCATCATCCTCAAATTACAAAGGAACAAAGCCATATTTGGCAAAGTGATTGGGTTAACTAGGTTAAAGAGCAAGCTTGTGTGCTTCATTGGTGAAAAGAAAAAAGGCACAGCTGAAACGTACTTTGCACTACATTGCTTTAAGGATGCATCTGACTAATAGTCACCTGTTCAGCTTGGGAACTATGCAGCAAATTTTGACAAGCTGGTGAGTTGAGGGCTATAAAAGAACTTTGAAGACTATGAAGGGTGTAAGGAACAAAGACTTCTTGGAAGGAAGAGACAGCAAACTGTTTTCCTCTTGGCCTCTGAAAACTGGGGTTTTCTGAAATCATAACATTATGTCACATAATTACAACTTGGAGTTACCAGTGGGTGACGTGTGAGGAAAACAGAGAATTATCTTTCCTTCTGCCTTATTTCTTCTTGTTCAGTGAAACGGCTCCAAAGCCAGGTCATGTTTTTATATAATAAATAGAAAAAGATATGCATTACTGCCTCTAGAACAGCCACATATGAGAAAATAGCCTCTTGTAAAAAGACTAAAAATTGTTATGTCACAGCTTTTGTAGGAGTTGTTGGTAATTTTAAATGATGGAAGACACAATTACATGTATGTTTAGACATACACACACTTACAAACATGTTAAATATGTTAAATACACAAGTCTGGACAGCTGCTTCTTTCAGATAGAAAATATACACAGTCCTGCTTGATTTATGTTGGCAGAATTGGTTGGATGCATCTCAGCTACTGTACAAAACATTCAAAAACCATTTCTGTCTTTTCTGAAAAGACATTTCAGAATATTTTTCTGAAAAAGACAGAAAAGAAAAGACTTTTCAAGATGGAACTTAGCTTGGATAGTCAGCATGAATGAAACCTGTCTCACATCTGACCCTGGTGACAGATACCTATCTTGCAGCAGGTGGTTTCACAGAAAGGGCATGAGTTGTGGTGGGATTCTCCATGCCAAATGCACAGGGATTTAGATAGACCAGACCCAAGGACTCTGCTTTGGACTTGTTTAAGATACTGAAACAGAGACTGAGGCTAATGAAAGCTACCTTTGTCTTCTGTACCCAGTGTGATTGTGTCAAGATCCCTCCAGTGTAGCTTGGTCCTTAAGCCATATACAAATTCTAGTTTTCATCCAGAAACATATAATCATTTCTGTTTCTTAGGAATAATTGCCAAAATAGAATGATTCTTTACAGAGGTGAGTGAGAACCACAGACTCAGGTAATTCATGCTATGAGAGAAGATAATGTCAATGCAGACTGGATTCCAGGAATTGCCTGAGAGCGAAAGCAGAGGCACTGTCTTACTTTTCTTTCAATACCCTCCTTCTGCACAGCAAACGCCTATAAGGTCTTCTGGTGTGGTGTCATGATGGAATACCACAACACAGAGTCAGATTAACAAAACAAGATAATCTGCTCTCAGCTTTAGTTGGCCTAAAACCAAAACCACTCTTATTTCCTTAGAACTCTTCGTTGCTTGGAGTCTACAAGATGTGTTTTCCTCATTATTTATTTATTTATTTACTTTTAGGAATGATATGCTAATAGTTTTTGTTTGTTTGAGAGGGAAGGCAGAGAGAAAGGACTGGAAGAGTTACCTGCTACATGATACAGCAGTATTTTTTATTTTTATTTTATTTTGTATTTTTTTGAGAAACATAGAATCTGGGTTCTTGTCATGGGCTCAAACATGAGAATGCACTAAGTCTGTCTTAGCTCAGATTTTCATATTTAGAAAAAAAAAAGTCACTGAAGTTCGCTGATGCTGAAACTTCTATATATTATTCTATGCAGATAAACGTCATAAGAAGCCCTATTCATTAAAAAAAATATATATAAAAATTATAATGTTCCTTCTGTAGATTAATAACTTTGAACTGCTAGATGATGATTTTTTTCTTTCCCTGACAAGGCCCAAACGTGGTGTTCTCTTTGTTTACTATGGGGTTAATTTTAACTTCCAGTTTATCATGAACGTGACATGGTACTCTCTGTGTGCTACACTACCTCTGTAAGTACAAGAACTCTTTCTCTATTCCTAATATGGTGTAAACTGTTGAGAAAAAGTGTTGGATAGAGGTCTCTATTAAAACCTCCAGGTTTTGGTGAAGTATAAGTCTGTTTTTGTTTGTTTGTTTTATTTTGCATTCCATCTCCTATCTTTCTGTTGTAGTGAAAAAGCCCAGGTTTTGAACCAGAATTTTAGGATAATGGAAGGGAAAGGAAGGGAAGGGAAGGGGGAAGGGGGAAGGGGGAAGGGGGACGGGGGACGGGGGACGGGGGAAGGGGGAAGGGGAAGGGAGGGGAAGGGAGGGGAAGGGAAGGGAAGGGAAGGGAAGGGAAGGGAAGGGAAGGGAAGGGAAGGGAAGGGAAGGGAAGGGAAGGGAAGGGAAGGGAAGGGAAGGGAAGGGAAGGGAAGGGAAGGGAAGGGAAGGGAAGGGAAGGGAAGGGAAGGGAAGGGAAGGGAAGGGAAGGGAAGGGAAGGGAAGGGAAGGGAAGGGAAGGGAAGGGAAGGGAATCTGGAAGGCACCTTCAAAGACCACAGAGTCCAACTTCTGACCTCTTCAGGGCTAACTGACAGCCAAAAGATGTTACTGAGGGCATTGTCCAAACGCCGTGAACACTGAGAGGCACAGGGCACCAACCACATGTCTAGGAAGCCTGTCCCAGTGCCTGACCACCCTCATGGCACAGAAATGTTCCCTAACGCCCAGCCTGGCCCTCCCCTGGCGCAGCTCCGTGCCGTGCCCGTGTGCCCTGCCATCGGTGACCAGGAGCAGAGAGCGGCACCTCCCTGCTGCTTCCCCTCCTCAGGGAGCTGCAGGGAGCCGTGGGGTCGCCTCTTGGCCTCCTCTTCTCCAGCCAGATCAGCCCTCCTCACGGGCATGCCCTCCAGGCCTCCTGCCGGCCCTGCTGCCCTCCTATGGGCGCCTTCAAGTACCTGAACACCCTTTCTGTGCTGTGGAGACCAGACCTGCACACAACATTCAAGGTAAAGCCGCACCAATGCTAAATATAGTGGGAGAATCACCCCTTCTGACTGGCTGGCTATGCAATGTTTAATTTGAAACTAGACTTGAATTTTGCTGGCTGTACTCACCTCAGGTTGATATTCTAACTCTCCATATCTTGAAGTAGTACCAAGTAAAATTCACCTTGCCAGTTCCCTCTACATGCAGGTAGTATTTTTAGCATGATTAGTTCTGAAGTGAACGTTTTAATATCATTTTATGATAATGCAGAATGGAACACAAAATTAGTTCAGGGTCAAAATGATGTTAAAGAGAAGGGATCCTAGAATCATGTCATGTGCCATATACATGTACGTTGCACAGCTGGAGAAGTACAAATTTTACTCTTAACAGAGATCAAAGGCATGCAGTTTTTAAACAGAAGTATCTTTAATGTTCTGTCTTCTTTCTTAGTCTCTGATTTGCATTGGATGTCTAATCAAAGTGCCAGAATCCTTTGATCCTTTGAGGAAAACTTGAGGGAAACTTAATTCTCTGCATGTTATCAAACTGTTCAGATGTAGGAAGTAGCAAAAGTCTCTAAAAACTTGTTGATCCAAAACTTTTGGACTTTTGTCTCTCTCTCTCTCTCTCTCTTTTTTTATTTTTTATTTTTTTTTTCCCCTGGCCTATAAACCTAGCTAAAACAGATAAGACTTCAAAACTGTCTCGTTTGTCTTTGAGATTATTTTTACAGTATGTTTAAATGTGGGAAAATGAAATCAGTCTTTCCAACAATTGTTCCATAAAAAACAAACACACTCATGTTTTGTTTTGACTTGTGTTTTTTGGTACCTTGGATTTTGATGTGATGTTTCATAGTTTCAAGCATACTCCCTTAAATTACCAGATAGCATTATTACTGCTAGTAAGGATACTTGTTAAGTATTAGTTCATATTTTGTATTAAAACTGGCAGACACAATTGTCTTCAGTCAAGAAATCTTATGTGATGATGTTTAAATAAAAATCCCACTGATGGTCCTTAATTAAAAGTTGGATTTCACAGCACTTGTGGCAGTGCTTTTATAATACACCATGTTCTTGAACGGCTTCTCTAGGGAGAAAATCCTGTGGTACGTGCAGGCGTGCCAGAAGTTTTCTCTCTCATTGCAGCTTTGCAGCCAGCCAACATTCCTGAAACATCCTGGAATAGAATGCTTCAGGCTACCCTAGGGACCACAGTAGGTTTCCAAAATGTTTTTATTAATAGTGAACTTGATAAACAACTTAATAGTAATATGCTAATCTTGATGAGAAAATATGCTTTTCATTTAAAACAGCAGTATAATGTGGAAAGAAATTTTGAGGGTAGGTGGTGGGGACTGGGGAAGATTCCTGGTCCTTATTCCTGTGAATTTTGCTACTTGACCAATTTAAACTATATCGACTATATTGGCAATTGAGCTTCTTGGTTCCATATTTCTAACACAGCCTATTTGCCTATATTTCTCTAATTTTATTCTTTGACCCCCAATTGTCCTCATATGACATTTTATACATGCTGAGGTCTGTATTCCAGTTTTATCCTGTTTTTCCTGATAGAGCTTCCTTCAAGAGGTGCACATGGATATATAAGTTGACAAAGAAGAGTTGGTAGGTAGGAAAAAAAGGTTTTGCTTTTAGTGTAAAATATTGAACAATATATACCATACCTTTCTGACATTTTCCGGTATATATATATCTTTTGTTCTTCCTAGAATGACATGATTTATTTATTTATTTATTACCTTTTAGGTGGGGTAATGGCTATTAAAACACATAAACTAGCTCAGAAAACACTTGTAGGTAACTTTCAGAAACCTTCCAAATCCAAGTCAAAATGTGAGATTTAGAACAAAGGCAAAAGCTATAATCCTTTATTGGGAACCAGGTTTTTTTTGATATATTTTATTTTTTTAGTATGTGTCTGAATAACAGAAAGTTGAAAAGATTCTCTCTTTCGTATTCATGTGAGGCCTTCCTGTGGCCTGCACAGCTCACTGTAGTTAGCAGGAAAAACAAAAAATACGTTCATGCACTACCTCTAACACACCCATAATTCAGAAGTGTTCTCCCAGCCAGTCTGTGCATGAATTTTTGCCTGCAGTATGATGCAGTGGACCTTTCTTGAGATAACAAACTGGAGAACCTAAGAGGGCACTTCTCTGAGCTTCAGAGGTTTCCTGAGGCCAGCTAGCAGAGTAATGTTACCATAACTTTTCTGGAGAGGAACTTTTTAGGCTTTTGCTACTGCTGTTCTTATTACCGTTAACATTAATATCAATATTAATATTAATATTTATTAGTATTTTAGTATTTTATTTAAGGAAAAGCAAAGATGTTTTGCAGGTAAAAATGAGAAGGAAAGGCAATGCCTTTTTGTAGGAGAGACAGGAAGAAAAGTTTGGGCTTGCTTTGTTCAGATCAGGACTGAGTATAAAAAGTCTGCAAACAAATATGTGGAGGTCAGTGCCACTACATACTGAGAAAGAAGATTTTTTAATAAAATAATCAGTGTTTTAACCAATTGAAATGAACAATCAGCAGCAGGTAAGAACAATACTATCATAAACTGAACAAGATACAGGACACATGTATCACCAGTGAGTATAAAAGGGCCTGCACCTTGCAGGCTGAGCTGTGGTAGGAGCAGTGGGTCACCCTTAGTTTCCTCTGAGAAACAACCTTTAAATTCGTTGGAAATAAAGAGCAGCCCATGGTTTAGTTCTTCCTCCTCCTTTGGATGCTCATCCTCTTTTTTTGAACTGTGAAACTCACAGTAACTTTGGCATGTTTTTTTCCTTAAAGTTTTATATCCTGGAGCGGTGTGATGATCCAACTTCTACTAGAGATTTAGTCTCTAAATCTCTAGTCTCCAAATAGTCTCCCAAAATAGTCTCCAAATAGTCTCTAAATAGTCTCCAAAGCCAAATGGTGTCTTGACCTTAAACATGTATCACATACAGGATTTTGTATGTGTTTGTTTGTTTGTTTGTTTAATTATAATTCCTATTGCTTTTAACAGTTTTACTGCGATTAATCCATTATTATCCATGTAATTTACCATATCAGAATTCAACCCCGATAAGTTTATATATCATAAAACCGCTATGCCTGCTACTGTGCAGTGTCACACAGTAATTGTATGGCTGCCTTCCCTATCATCCCTTAGACAAACAGAGTTTACACAGGAAGTGGTCTTTTTCAAAGGTTGTTAGAACAGCTTCTGCTTTCTGCTTCATTTCCTAGTGGTCTGAAGCCTGTGTTATAAAATTGCCGTATTTAATATAGTACAACAGAGCAGACTCATTTAATGTCTCTCACTCTGCTAGAGAGTGGTGTGTCCAGGTGCAATGATCTACTGTCACTTTCAAGCCATAAACAAGGACAAGTGACAAAACTCATGTTACGTTTGTTGGCACCATGCCTGAAAAAGTGGATACAAAGCAGAGGATGCAATTTTCTGATGCTGCAGCTTACAGCTTTTAGCCACAATATATACTTGGAAACACCACCCAAGCATATTTTTGTGTGTCTTGTATGTTTAATCTAGAGGGGAAATGTAAAAAATATGTATAAATACATATATATGTTGTGCATATTCTAAAACAAAATTAAAAATTTGTTTCATCGTATTTCTACAGTGAAACAGAGACTTCTATTCACTATACTTCACCAACATTTATATTTTAAACAAATATTAAACACTATATTTTACCAAACATTTGTATTTTACTGCTTGCATGTGAAATGAATTGCTTTACTATTTGTATTACAGCACTGAAAATACTTAGCTGTTTTTTATTTATAAGTAGTGCTCTATGAAATTACTTCCATTTGCAGCATCTTTTCTTCCTTAATGAAGTGGGTTTTCACCCACATATACTTTTTCATCAACCATTCAGATTTTTTGTTATGATCATCCAGTGGAAATTGATCTAGCTTTTGTTATTGTTTGCTGTTGTTATTGTTGTTGTTGTTTTGTACGGTGCAGCCTTGGGAGCTGCTGGAGAAGTATACCATAGAATCATAGACTCTCCCAAGTTGGAAAGGACCCACAAGGACCATTGAGTCCAACTCCTGGCTCCACACAGAACTACCTAAAAACTAAAATATATGTCTGGGAACATTGATCTCAGAAGTCACTAAAGTCTGCTCTCCTCAAGTCCTGGGTGGTGATCCTGCTTTTTGCCTTGATACACCTTCCTTTCAGGGTCTTCAAATCCAACATCTCATGGTCACTTTAGCCAAGTCTTCCTCTGACCAGGAGAAGGTCCTCTCGGATGACTTCTTTCTTCAGCATATCAGGACCAGCAGCAAACCTTCCTTTCGCTGCCTCATTCATCACCCTTATTAGGAGGCTGCAGTAGTTTGCTCCAGAAACTTCCTTGGTTGCTGTTGCTTTGCTGGGCTGTCCTTCCAGCAGATAGCACAGTGATTCAAGTGTCCCATGAGGGACAGGTCCTGCAGCCATGAGGCTTCCTAAAGCTGTCTAAAGAGGACCTTATGTCCTTCATCTTGAACAGTTGGTCTCTGTAGCAGAGAGTCATTATATATAGCAGAGACTCATCACTCCTGTTGCCCTGCCCACAACAGCTGGCTCATCACCCAGCCCAAGGCAGAGGTCTGTGCATTCCCAGAGCTCTCTGGGCCCTTAGGCTCATGATCATTACTCCTGGGCCACGTAGTCATGCTTGAGACTTCCCAGGTCATCCCTGGAAGTATCACTGGTGTCTCCATGGAAGAACTGCAGGAGGTAAAAGAGTCTGGGGGCCAGACAAGTACTGCAACCAGGAAGTGAAAAGATGTGTCCCCTCTCTCTGACTCCCACAGGGTTGAAGCCTCTGGTGGGTTACCCCCCTCTTCACACATCAGGGTCGCTAGGATACAAGGGGGAGCCACGTCCACCCACATGCATATCCTGGCGTTGCCCAGGCATCCTGTGAGACAGTTCTCCCAGTGCCTAGGTACATGGTCCCTCAGGGTAATGCAGCACCCCTCAACAGTCCCCAGTCACTCCTAATTGTCCAGAGGATATCATAAGCCCAACATGGCTATCCTGGGCTCCTAAGCCCTCCTCTTGATCCTACCACATCCCCAGAGTTCACTGGGTTCAGTGGCAGAGAAAAATGGCAAGTCGCTAATCACTTTTTTAGAGCCTTCTTTTAAGGAAACAGGAGCAGGCAGTTCCAATGTGTCAGAAGTCAAGCAAGTGGAGCAGAAGGTTGGCTTGGCTGAAGAGGGATCTCTTCCTGAAACTGAGGTAGAACAAGAAAGTGTAGGGACTTTGGAAGCAAGGTCAGGCTAGACAGGAGGACTACAGAGGTGCTGTTTGCCCTTTTAGGAAGAAAATGTGTATAGTGAAAGCTCAATTGGAGTTGAAGCTGGCCAGTACTGTGTTGGTTAACTAAAAAGGGCTTTTTCAGGTATGTTAACAGAGAAGGAAATACTAGAGAAAACATTGCTCAGGTACTCAGTGAGGTGGGTCACCTCACAAATAGTGATGAAGATAAAGCAGAGATGTTTAATACCTTCTTTGTTTCTGTCTTAACACCGGTGGTGGGCCCTGAATCCACTTCTGACTGTACGAGTAATAAGCTCCCAGACGATGTTGCGCTTGTCTGGGATTTGATGCTCCAGCTGAAAGCACAGAAGCCTATGAGGCCTTAATGGAATTCATCCCAGGGTACTGAAAGACTTGGCCTATGGTACTGTGAGACCTCTCTCCCAAGTTATTTTTCAACAGTCTTGGGAATCTGGGGAGGTCCCAGGTGGCCGGAGAGTAGCAAACATTATTCCAGTTTTCAAGAAGGGCAAGAAAGAAGATCCTGGTGGTTATAGGCCTGTCAGTCTGTCTTTGGTGCATGGTAAAAATAAGGAGATTATTCTGGGAGTTACTGCAAAACACTTGAAAGACAATGCAGTCATTGGTCCAAACCAAAACAAGTTCATGAAGCGAAAATCATGCCTTACTACCTTAAGAAACTAGTATTTCTACTGGTATCTGAGGGTAGTAGAGAGAATGCCTGTGGGAGGTGTGCCCATATAGACAAACTTCTCAGCTTGGTGGCTCAGCTTTGTGAGGAAGTGGACAGGTTAAGCATACAGGCCTCTGAGGGATTGCCTGCCGGAACCACACTCTGCCCTCACTGGAACAGAAATGTCAGCTAGGTATATCACATGAAACAAGGCTGATCCTCTGCCCTCTCTCCATGGACCAGAAGGCATTGACTTGAGGGATAGAGGTGAATGGAAACAAGCCTCTGCTCGGGCAGCAGGAAAAGCTCCTCCTTCTTGCCTTCAAAGACGCCTTTACATAACATATAAGGCTCTTGAATTGGAAGAACAGGGTTATGATGAAGTAGATGATGATTCATCTGTGCTAGAGGAATCATCAAGGTTAGGTATCAGCTTATCCCCTGCATCATGACCACCTTCATGAAAAAAATACAGCAGATTATTGCCATAGGTGTCCCTTCTGAGGGGAACAAAGCGCCCAATCTAGTCACCAAACCCACCTTTTAGGGAGGTTTACTGCCTTCCTGGGACTTTCTGAGGATATTCTGTGGTTCTATGACTCTGAAGCTATCTAAGAATTAAGTGGAAAATGCAAAGTCAGTAATGAGGTTCACCTTTTATTTGCAGTATACTGTAAATACTTTGGAGACTCAGCTTGCAGTGCCTCATAAGATCTGTACAATTTGTGAATTGATCTTTGTAAAAAGGTCTTCTTTGTTCCAAAACAGGGACACAAATCACAATAGGATAAACAGATAATCTTTTGTTTGCTGGAAAATCTAGTCATAAACGTAGTGTGCACTGTGGGGGATCTACTGCAAGTCATTCTGTTGGCAAGGAGAAGTTCTCTTGTTCTTGCTGTAACTACATGCATATGCTCACATGTGCACACAGTTATATGTGCAGCTACCTACATTCACACAAACACACATTTACACACACGAGCTGCTCATCTCTTGGTATATGCCAAAATACAATACTTCAAATAATTATCTTTATTAAGTGTTTTCATGAAGTTGATTGACTATTATGTATCCTCTGGAGGGTGCTGTAAATATTTTCAGCTCTACACCAGCTTACATCTCTTTGCTTTTCTTGTTCAGACACAGCGCACCATGTTCTAATCAGAGAGAAGCAGTTTCTCTGATATGGTATCAGAAAGTGAACTGTTATGTTCATGTTTATGTTTATGAAGATGTCCCTGTAATTTTGAATGATATGCTCAGAAAAGAATACGGTGGAGTTAAGGAAAAAGGGGAAAACATACAATGCATCTCAAAATAAGGTGAAAGTTTGCTGTCCCACCCTGTCAAGGGGTCTGCTGAAGTAAGAGAGGGAGGGAGGAAGGAAGAAAATGAAGGAAGGAAGGAAGGAAGGAAGGAAGGAAGGAAGGAAGGAAGGAAGGAAGGAAGGAAGGACGGAAGGAAGGAAGGAAAGAAAGAGGGAAGGAAAGAAAGAGGGAAGGAAAGGAGGAAAAGGAGCAGTGTGATGAGCCAGAATATGTTACAGAATCACAGAAACCTTCAGGTATTTATAAACATGGAGGAAATCATGCTGAGCCTTCTCTTCTCCACGCTGGACAGTGCCAGCTGTCTCAGCCTCTCCTTGTACGAAAGATGTTCCAGTTTGTTCATCATCTGTATAGGATTCACTCCAGTAAGTCCGTGTCTCTTACATTAGGAAGCCCAGCACTGAAAATAGTGTTCCATGTTCTGTCTCACTAGTGTTGAGCAGAGAGCAAGGATTAGATTAGGAGAACTATGGCAAAAAGCTGAGAGTAAACACGTGCCAATTAAATAAATAAATAATAATAATAAAAAAAAAAATGGAGGAGAGCAGTTCCAGGATAAGAAGTACAAAACCATATGTACTAACGGTATGATACAGAATCATAGAACGACAGAATGGCTCAGGTTGGAAGGGATCTCAAAGATGACCTAGTTCCAACCCCCCTGCCATAGGCAGGGATGCCACCTGCTGGATCAGGTTTTTCAGGGCCTCATCTAACCTGGTCTTGTATACCTCCAGGGATGGGGCATCCACAGCTTCACCACCCTCTGAGTGAAGAGGTGGTTTCCTCCCAATCTCTAATCTATATCTCCCCTCTTTTAGTTTAATACCATTCCCCCTTGTCCTGCCATTACCTGATTGAGCAAAGAGTCACTCTCCATCTTTTTTATAAGTCCCCTTTAAGTACTGAAAGATCGCAATAAGGTCTCACCAGAGCCTTCTCTTCTGTAGGCTGAATATCCTCAGCTCTCTCAGCCTGTCTTCACAGGATAGGTGCGTCAGCCCTCTGATCATCTTTGTGGTCCTCCTCTGGACCTGCTCTAGAATATCAACACCCTTCTTGTGCTGGGGGCCCCAGGCCTGGATGCAGCACTCCAAGTGGGGCCTCACAAGGGCAGAGCAGAGGGGCACAATCCCCTCCCTCCCCTGCTGGCCACTCCTCTTCTGATGCAGCCCAGGATGCAGTTGGCCTGCTGGGCTGCAAGCATGCACTGATGGCTCATGTCGAGCCTTTCATCCACCAGAACCCCCAAGTCCTTCTCCACAGAGCTGCTCTCAGTGAGTTCTTCTCCCAGTCTGTGCTAATGTCTGGGATCGTCCCAGCCCAGGTGCAGCACCTGGCACTTGGACTTGTTGAATCTCATGTGGTTCACATGGGCCCACTTTTCAAGCTTGTCCAAGTCCCTTTGGATGGCTTCCCTTCCTCCTATTTTATCAACTACACCACTCAGCTTGGTGTCATCTGCAAATTTCCTGAGGTTGCACTCAATTCCACTGACTATGTCATTGATAAAGATATTAAACAGCACTGGTCCCAGGACAGACCCCTGAGGTACACCACTTTTCACCGGCCTCCACTTGAACACAGAGCCATATGGTAAGTAAAAGAAAGAAAAAATATGAGAATTTTCAGCTGTACATATTTTATGTGTTTTTTATTTTTCTTTGTTTGTTTGGTTGGTTGGTTTTCTTTGTTTGTTTGTTTTGTTTTGTTTTGATCTGTAAAAACTGATCAGAATAATTAAAACAGAAGTATGTCTCCTGTCATGTACAATAGTGTGAATAGGTTATAAAAATTGCCATTACTCCAGGTAATGGATTTAATCACATGGTCACAAAATTCTGAAGCTATGATTCCAAGAGTAATGTTAATTATGCTTTCTCTCTTCTAATTTTGGTATAGTCTCCAGTTCACAGAATATTAACTCTACTAAGGAAAAAGCGTGTACATGTGAATGTCTTAGGGGAAGACCTGCATTTTAGAGAATCTCCATTTTAGTTTGAATGTCCAGTTGGCTTTTGAAGATATAAGTCACTTGCTGTGTCTAGCACGTAATTAATTATAGCATTAGCTTACATCTGAATGGAAAAATAACATTTTGAGCAATTATCAGACTAGAGTACCTTTGAGAAAAAACAATACTTTTAAGCACAATTACAGAAAAATAAAAATAAAATGAGGACTTAAGTGGAATTGAAAGTATCCCCTATTCTTCAATATCAGTCCTGTCAATGAAGAAAATGAACATTTTAGGCAATAAGATCTCCATAATGTCTGGCCTTTACGTTTCTAATTGTAAAACCTGTTCCAAGAAGATACTGCCAAACTAGAAGTTTATAGATACAAGTTTTGGATCTATGAAACCGGTCTATAATTCCTGTGCTGCCCTATGTGCTGCACTTGGAAAATATATACATTGTATATTAAAAAATAAAATAAAAAAATAAAATAAAATAAAATAAAATAAAATAAAATAAAATAAAATAAAATAAAATAGTAAGTGATTTTCATCTTTAAACCTCCCCTTGCACTGCTCCCTCCCCCAGATTCTTTCCCTCCACCACCCACTCCAGAAAGGAGCCTGGGGAGGAGGTGACTGTTCCACACCATACAACAGCCATGAGAGATAAGTATTCCCCAACAAGTATCTGCTCTTCAGGTGAGAGTAGTTGAGAGCAGTACCCCAGCACAAACGTTCTTATTTCATGTCTCTTTAAGGTCTCTGTAACTAAACAGATTGAAATTGTGGTGCTGAGAGAGGTCAGAATAACAATATTTTCCAGTTTAACAGTCTTCCTTTTTCTTTTGAACTGGCTGGAATTCACATTGTTTTTAACCACTTTTTAATAAATTCCAAGTTTTGGACACTGTTCTTTTCTATACAGCTTGCAGCTGGAACAAAACAGACTTACAATAGCTGAAGGTAATTCAGCAATTTTAAGTTTTTTATGAGGATAATGAAGTGAGAGTTTCTGGGGGAAAAAAAAAAATCTTTGTGAACTCTTTGTTTTCCAGAACCTTTTCCTCGTTTGGAGGATAATGTCCTCTCCTAACAGTTATGATTTTTCGTTAGACTGATTCTGTGGTTTTTTGTTTGTTTGTTTGTTTGTTTTTTTCTTGTTTGTTTGTTTTCTATAATAAATATATAAATTAATTTTTTCATTTCTTCCCCACTTCCTTTTATTCTCTGTTGATCAGAAGGCTGGATCACATGACAGCATAAATTACTTTGGCACCTATTCTGTGAGTGCAGACCCAGGGCAGGGGGTCTGTCTGGAATAGCTTGCTTTTACTTGTCTTTTGCATTGACTCTTTGGGGCATTTTTGCATCTTGTTCTCTGTGTCTTGTGCTGAGCACTTTTTATGTTTTTCTGATAATGTAAAAGATGTGTTAGACTAAAAATCTCCCTTCAACCTCTTTGAGGGAAAGAGACTCCTGATTTTTTTCTCGTCTGAAAAAAAAAAACCTGCTATATTTTGTGGCTATTGGAATATTGCAGGTATAGCTGAGAACCATGAACAATAATCCTTTTGTGTGGAATTCTCTGACAATGCCTAACAAAGGAAAAACAGGAGTTTAAATGCATTTGTTCACACACTTGTCTCTTGCCTTTGCTCTTGCAGTTTTCTGTCTCATGGATTCTATAAATATACTAAAGTAAAAAATAAAAAATATACAATTTCTCTTATTTGAAGGCAAAATAGGTGCAATGGCATGGAGGCATAGGCTCTGGAATGTTATGCCTTCATGGACACCAGGCTGTAGGGCTAGGGTAGAAAGTAATCCCGGACTCCGGACTTTACATATAAGGAGGGATCTAAGTGAAAAAGCGGGTGAAAAAAGCTTGCAGCCTGGTCTTTCATATGCTGTGGTTTCCCAAGTTAATGTTGATCCCCACTTTACTTGATAAACTTTTGATTTTTTTATGTCCAGCAATTATGAGCTATCTCGGGAACCCAACATAAATCTTCATATTTTAATGGCTTGGAGGAAAGGTCTCTAACAGATTTTGCTAATCCTCCCTGCATAATCTAAAGAAAATGAAGGGTTATAGTGTAGAGGAGCACTTCCTATAGTATCTATTTTATTCTAAATTTTCAAATTCTGTTATTAACACTCACAAAAAGTACCCTGAGATTTATGTAAATGTTATGCCTATTATGCTGTTGGAAAAACTTGCCAAAGGTCACTAAAAAGCTTTGGACAGCAACTGGAAACTAAATGTCCAGTTCTACTCAAATGGAGCTCAGGGTTCATGAACCCTTAACCTCTGATAGAAGTTACATAAAGATGAACCAAAGTTATTTGAATAGCTGGGAAAGTCTTATTTTCCTTAGCCATTCTTCTCATAGTCCCTCATGAAAATCTTCCTTCTACAGATTTATCAGAAAGAGAGGGTTCCATCAGGAAATGGGTTTGTTTAGGAAAAAAGTTTTATGGTGAAGCATTTGGGAATAATCCTGCAGAGGTTATTTTAACTGCATTTTGCCAGCAGATCTTTCATTGCATTGTTATGCCTATTCCTGGTAATTGCAAGGTGACACTCCTGAATGCCTGTGGCAAGACCAGCACTGCTCTAATGGTGACTCTCGAGACTTTCTGTGTACTGTGAAATGGAGAAGGCTGCAAGAGCTACCTGTGTTGCCTGGCTCCTGTCAGGCACCATACACTTCTGCATCAACTGCACCATACTTCAGCTGACTTCAAGAACTGTGTGAGTATGCCCAGAAGCAACCTGGGATCTCTGACATGATGCCAAATTGTATTGTAAAAAACTGCCTCTAGTCCTTCACTTTTAGT
>NC_139723.1:53912887-54021210 GCF_964211835.1 Anser anser
GTGATGGTGCTCTGCAGATTTACATCACTTTATGGTCATTCCTGATTCCATCAACATCTGTGTGTGATCCCACCCAGGCCTCGCTGTGGATGGGATAACTCTGTTTATGTATATCTTGTGCTTTATAACCGAACTATTCCTAACATGTATTTTCCTAGTGTATTTTAACATGTCTACCATCTTATTTACTTTTTGTTCCAATAGGTGTGGCTGTTACTGAGCTAAAGAACTATCGGTCTCCCTGATGAACAGTTTTTAACAGCAACTTGGTTGAACCCAAAGATAGAAATGCTCCACCTAAAGCCCAGGATTGGTTAAATCAACTTAATTAAGTAAACCAAACTATATGGTACTCATACCAGTAACTGTGGTTTTGGTCAGCAGCATTGACTGGGAAGACCTGCAGCAACACTACACCTTCCTTCCAGTTGTAATAACTATTTTAGCAACCAGCCAGGGAATTTGTTACTGGATGGATTTAATTGCACATTCCTTAAGGTTAACCACAGACAGCATGTTTATCTAAGTGCACTATCTACAAGGTCTGTAATCTGGAAGCAAATGGAGCATTTATAGTACTCTAGGGAAATGACAAGAAGGCCAGGGGAAGCCACTGTGATTTTAGTATCCAGGCACAATGTGGATTTCCATTTCTTTGCTGATTATAACACTTCAGTGCAGACAAGAACAATAGTACCTGCACTTCAGCTGATACCCCCCTGCAACAGCTGTGGACAAGATAAATAAAAGCAGCCCTTTGTATGGTGCTTGCTGTCATGACATTTAAAAAGGTAAGTCACGTGCAGCTTTTGTCATGTAAATGATAGCCCATCAACATGTTTTGCTAGACTGAATGGACAGTCACTGAAACTCTTGGAGGAGTTCAGTTCAGGCTCTTGCAGAGCCATCTGGAAATTACCATCCCTACTGCCTTGTGTGTATATAGCTTCCTTCTGGGATATGCTCTGGATTTATGGTTTGTGGTTCATTGTACGTTCCCCATCCACTCCAGGATGCAATCCAGATGTAGTGCTTACTAAAGTAGATGTGCAAACTTTGGAGTTAAGATACCTATTTGTTTGTCCTTTCTGGCATATCACTAAGATTGTTTTAGAAATTTTAAAACTCTCTGCAAACCATGTTAGGGCGATGTTAGGCAAATGCCTTGTCCTGAACTCCTGTGTCTTTCTTATCCTTGCAATTTACTGATGATTACTCTACCTGATGATAAACTTTGACTAAATGACAGCTTAAGAATACTGCCTGTAATTCAAGGAAAATTTCAATGTCATCATTACAGGTTCTAGGTTCTGCCTTTGTCTCGTTCTTTATGTTTGTCACACCTTTTTGTTATGTTGTGACCCAGCTTTCTTTTTACTGTATTAATCTTGAACAGTTTATAAATTTCAATATTGGTGGAGCTGCTTGTAGAGAAAAGTACTATCCAGTGTGTCAAGTAGGAGAAGAATCTGGCCTGAAAATTCTTCTGTGCTTTCACTTTGGTATAATGAACCTTATAAATCCTACGCAGCTGACTGAACTATTCAGAATAAATGATACCAAGGTCAGTTTTCAGCAAGATGGCTTCCAGAAGTGATGTGTTTAGAAATGCTAATTCTATTTCCATGCTTAATTACACAAAATATTTCAGAAGTGAGATGTTTAAATAAAAATGGGTGAAACTTTTTTCCTTGGAAAAGTGTGTCAGTGGCTTAGATGCTTACCCAAAATAGAAAAAAGATGTCTTAGTGTTCTGTATAATAAACTGCTTTCTTCTATGGGATATAGATGGCACATGTACTGAGACACGGCATGTCATAATTCTTTTCCTGTAATTTTATTCTTGTGGTTTAGTCATGGGAAGTAAACTGCTCTGCAATTCCTACCTTGTTCTTCTATTCTTGTGCTATGAAAAACCTACATGTGTAAGTAATCTGTTTCACCAAGACTCATGCATTTTAGATTTTTTATGTATGTGTGTTGATGTCTCACTTTAATTTCAAAATTTGAGAATGAAGGTCTGGGACTTCAGCTGCTTAAAACAAAATAATCCATGAGTTAACCTGATGTGCCTAGTTTAGAAACTTGTCCAATTTTACTGCTTACACTGTTATTGGGACAGGAGTGGCGGATGAGTTCCATACATATGTTCTTGAAATTCCTGTCTTTAGCAGCTGTTTACTTGACTGTCTTCCTCATGGACAAAGCAGGACTGAGAGGTGCTTTTTCATTGATCTTCATCCCTGCTACTTTGACTGTCCAACCCAAGATTTAAAAGGTTTTTGTGAGAAGAAAATGCAACTGATGGAATTTTCTGCTGCTTAAGAACAGAACAAGGTTGTGTGTATATAGAGCCTTTGACCTCAACTGAAGTACAGGTAAGAATGGTTGTGTCAGCTAAGGCATTGTTCTACGGTTGGCAAGATTTGCCTTATGCTACTGCAAACATCCTTTTTGAACTTAGACAAGTAGCTTAAGCTGTGCAGGTGTAATGTTCCCATTTGTAAACTGGAAGCAGTATACTTCAGCAAATCATTAACCTGTATTAGATTGTGAGATATATTATACAGCGACATGTTCAGATCTGTGGTGGTGAGGACCATATGGATTTCTAAGCTGGTTAACCAGGACTTAACTTAAAGTCCACTCATGTAGCTTACAAAGCTACTTTTTACATATTTTTTTTTTAAACTTTATATTTTAAATGTATGGGGAGGTTGGGATTGCGGAGTACCAGAAAAGATGAGAATTAGCAGAATAAAACAATAGGTATAAGCACCTTATGAAAAAATGTAGTTTCTCTGTGTAGAAGTAAGAAAACTCTTTATGAAGATATCAGCTACAAGGTTAGCCTTAATGTACTCTTCATATATGTTGGGACCATAACTCAAATTTTCCAGGCTGTTTCTCTACTTGAAGCCTTTGTAATGAATCCTAGAGTTCAACCAAATTAATTTTACCTGAGTACAGCACAGTAAAAAAGAAGCAACACACATTATCTTTGTTTACATATCCATTTTTGCAGTGTTCTTTTCTAAAAGGTCTATTGCGAGTGCAAAACAAGGGGAAAAAATCAGAATGGGAATTGTTTTCATAGATTAGGATTTCTTCAGAGTTCCACTGGAAAAAAAAATGGATTTGAATTAATTATGACCCATTATAAGTTGTGCTTTGTGCATGTGCAGTAAATTCATAACAAAAGCACTGCGCACATAACATCTTGTTGATAATAAAGACCATTCAGTGCATCTGGTCAACTTTGTATCATATCCAGGCAAAAAAATATCCAGATAGTGCATTTTGACTGTACTTAGTAATTTAAATCTGAAATACCTTTGCTGGAATCAGGGAGAACAAGAATTTTGGGGATGAGTGGACTGATAAGGAAAAAGAAACAGATTTTATCAATGATTCCATAAAGGGTGAAGTCAATAATTAGTTTATTGGAACAAATGAAGTCATGTAGTGTGTTTAGCATTATTTTTCATGTTATATAGTTTTACTGTATGTGCTTGAATCTCTGGAATGGTCTTTAGCTGAAAACTTCAATGATAAAGAAATCCAGAAGCAGGAAAAAGAAAAATAATAAGTGCTGTCTAAAGGAATTGTCAGTCCATACTTATGCCTTAATCTGCTGCAATAGATCATCCTTTAACTTCCTTTTGCTTATCATCCAAAGGGAACTCAATATAAATTTTATACAGAAGAGTGCCAACTTTTTGCCACATGATCAAGATCAGAAAGAACTATCTTGACAGTAGTAATGACAGAAAGCTCTCAGGAAAAGAATGTCACTTATTCAGTAGTGTCTTACGTAGCCTGCAAGAGCGTTCTGTCAAGAACATTAAATAGGCATTTGGAAACCAGAACCTGACCTCCCAGAACTCAGAATGGTATGAGCATGATATACTCAGTCATATCAGTGATTTTAGTGGAAGTGCTCTTGACCTGCTATGGAGTAAAACAAAAGGAACCAATTCCATGACTTCTTGCCTTCCTCATTTCTCCCCATGGGTACACTGCTCCAGCAGACTTGCGGTCCCCATCCTGGGTTCTGTGTTAACTCCTTGTGCAAGTCTCAGCTGGTAGAGGGCTCTGAAATCCCACTAGGACACACACACACACACACACACAATAAAAAATAAAAAATAAAAAATAAAAAATAAAAAATAAAAAGAGAGAGATGTGCTGCTAGAGCAGAGCAGGAGCCATGGTTCTGGAAGGAAACCCTCTCTAAAAACCCCAGCAGCAGGCCTGAGATAACATACTGGGTGTCAGTTGCACAGAGAACAAAGCAGCATGTGCATGTGTTAAAGAAGGGCAGTGTATAAGGGCTAACTAGCTACAACGAGTGAAAGGTTAGGCGGTCCTTGAACAGGAAGCTTTGTGACATGTTAAAAGTAGTAGACAAAAGGACTAGGGTAGAATGATCAGTCTGACATGTAATTGCTGGTGAGGAAACTGTATTATGGTATAGTTACGGGTAACTTTGTATTTACTGAGACCAGGCTTTATACTTCTGAGTGATGCAACCGGAATGCCCAGAAAATTGGGGGCTGCTGGATTCACCGTCTTGTCTACCAGAAATAATGGTGCTGCTTATTTGTGGCACTTGAAATAAGATAGTGTCATTATTATTTAACACAGACACTTAGTACTTCTCAAATCTTCTAGGACCTAGAGACAGAAAAGCTTAGTAAATGAAAGCGGCTACCAACTGCAGTGAACTGGCAATATATGCTGTATATCTGCAGGCTCCATGGGGAAGAATATACCTGCTGGTTTTATGGTGTGTGTACAAAGTAATTTCATCATGTGCTGCAAAGCAAACCACTGAAATGAACCATCTTTTGCCAAAGACATTGCATCTGCACTGTAAGAAGCACCCTCTGAGGACACTCACCATGCGCTCAGGAGCAGCCCTTATGCTCACGCGCTTGCCACCTATCTTTGCCTAAGCTTTGTTGTCAAAGATAAACAGTATCTCTATCTAAGTAATGTCAATTCTTTGGATCTGTGTTTAAACAGCTTTATAAAAAGTTACCTCTTGGCCTTCTATGTATGTATGTATACGTGTGTGTGTGTGTGTGTGTGTATATATATATATATATGTATATATATATGAAGTTAAGGGAATTTTGCCAGAACCTTAATGAGAGCATATTTAGTGAGTAATAACAGAAACCACAGAAAATATATGTGCAGGAGACCTATTGTTAACGTACCCTTGGGCTAAGATGTCTTAAGTTTTATAGAGAACTCATCGTTAGTATAGGTGAGGATATAAGACTTATGAAAGAGCTGATCCTAGCAGAAGTGAGTGCATCTGAACTATGTCCAAAGAGTGTGATCTGGTGTACATTCATGTTGAGAGTGCATTTCCTACGTGTGTAATGTAGAGCTGAGACTTGCTCAGCATTTTCTGTCTTCAAATGTGCAGATGTACCTGTAGATGTCCCTTCAAACTAGAGCCAGGTGCAATGTACCATGGACTTAAGACAGCACTTATGTGGACTGTAAAAGGCTTGTCTGTCCCTATTATATCTGTGTATATTAACCTTGCAGAATAATGAACACTGACATTTTTTCTTATATGGGCTTTTTAAGTTGCTCACTATAAAGTGAAATCTTTGTATGTAAATATAAAGTACCTGTTCCATTTAATTCAATGCAATTAACAGTTCGTCTGCTTTGTGGCACTAAGGATATGACACAGACTGGTTGAAGCCAGAGAATCAAAGATAAGGTTGCAACATTGTCCTTAACTTGTCCTACTGTGCCTTTATTGTCTTCCAAGAAGTTTTTATTTGAGAGTTGAAGCTCTAGCTTGACTTTGGATGTCCTAGATTTTCCAGTGCAAGCTGGTCCCTGAAACTTTTTTTTTTACCTTTTTTTCTTTTTTTTTAAATAATATTGGATCCCTCCCTCCTCCCTCCCCTTCTTTGTATTTAAGGTTATTTTTGACCAAACTGTCTTGTTAACCCTGGGGAAAACACTAGAGCTGAAAACCATTCAAGTAATAGTAGCTCAACAACTGGCTCCCCTGTGGATAGCTCTGCAGAATCTGTCTGGAAAAGCTCATACTCAAAGCAAAGTAACAGACTAGTCCCTTTTCTTTGAATTCTTTTGGAATTTTCTTTTTAGGGACAATTTAAGCAAAATGAATTGCAAACAACTGAAATACCAGAGTCAAAACAAGGGTTTCTGGCACAGTAATTAAAATAGAACTTATTTATATAAATTGGGTCTCCTCCTGCAAAAAGAGGATGAACTAATGCAGGGCCTCTTACCCCAAAGCACCTTTAAATCTTCATGGAATTATATTTTTAAATATGATGAAAAATAATGCCACTTTGTTTATTATAGAATGCTTGCCAAACTTGAGCCCTGAAGAACCTGCCAAATGTTAACTTTAAATTTAGTAAGCTGAGACGCTTTCCAAATGTTGTCATACACTCAGAGGGGAGCATGGGCTGTGAATTGTCCTGCATGGGAGATATTAGCAATCTGCTACTACAGTTTTTCAGAAGAACAATTCTTAGGAATATACGATGAAACTGGAGTATTATGTCACTAACCTTTGGGATGAAAATCTGTTTCCACTTGACTTGTAAAATGTTTTAAAAGAATAATATGATCACTGGTATCTTGTCCTTGTTTTTCCTCTTCCGTTCTTACCCATGCATGAGAAGAATATATATATAGCACAGGAATAATTCAAGAAGGTATATCAAATGAATCAGAAGTGTATAAACTTGTCTGTGGAACATCTCCTTCCATTTTAATAACATATAATATCACAAAGTGCAGGTGAGATTATTTTTTTTTGCCTCTCCTGTCTTTCTCTGCTGTGATTTACTAGTGTCCATGCTTACATCTAATTAATGAAAATTCCTGCTGGTGTGGGTTATTTTAGCAGAGCACATTGAGTTTTATTTTTTTTTAATCTTTTTTTTTTTTTTTTTAAGCTCTGCTTCTGATGACTGGACAGAAGTATAACAGCACAAAGCAAGCAAAGAGAGTTGATGGTAAGCTTTGTAATGAAGATAGAGACCATAGCAGAAGCTTTCTTCTTAAATTTGAAAAAAACCCCTCCAATTGCATTATAGAAACATAGAATCATTAAGGTTGGAAAAGACCATCAAGATCGTCTGGTACAACTCTCACGCTACCACCAATGTCACCCACTAAACCACCTCCCTAAGCACCACGTCCAACCTTTCCTTAAACGCCCCCAGGGACAGTGACTCCACCAACTCCCTGGACAACCCGTTCCAATGCCTGACTACCCTTTCTGAGAAGAAATTTCTCCTTATTTCCAACCTAAACCTCCCCTGGTGCAACTTGAGGCCATTTCTATTGCTGGTTACCTGCGAGAAAAGGCCAACCCCCAGCTCCCCACAGCTTCCTTTTAGGTAGTTGTAGAGAGCAATAAGGTCTCCCCCGAGCCGCTTGTTCTCCAGACTAAACAACCCCAGTTCCCTCAGCCGCTCCTCGTAGGACTTGTGTTCCGGGCCCTTCACCAGCTTCGTAGCCCTTCTCTGGACACGTTCCAGGGCCTCAGTGTCCTTCTTGTAGGGGGGGGGGCCCAAAACTGAACATGGTACTCGAGGCGCAGCCTCACCAGAGCAGAGTACAGGGGGACGATCACCTCCCTGGTCCCGCTGGCTACACTGTTCCTGATACAAACCAGGATGCCGTTGGCCTTCTTGGCCACCTGGGCACACTGCCGGCTCATGTTCAGGCGAGCATCAATCACCACCCCCAGATCCTTTTCCTCTGCACAGCTTTCCAGCCACTCTGCCCCAAGCCTGTAGCGCTGCATGGGGTTGGTGTGGCCAAAGTGCAGGACCCAGCACTTAGCCATGTTGAACCTCATCCCATTGGCCTCTGCCCATTGACCCAACCTGTCCAGGTCTCTCTGCAGGGCCTTCCTACCCTCTGGCACATCGGAGGCTAGATAGGAAAAGGTCATGCCTACAACAATCGGAGGGAAGATCTTTTCAAATGAAATGCTTCATGTTGTGCCTGGTCTGCAGAGGAGGCTAGATTTGAGGCATTTTTTCAAAAGCTGCATCAGTTTGGGCCTTTGGTCAGCTCCAGATGGTGTTTTGAAGATTCTGTTATGGGAGTTGCTCATATATTTGAAAGAGGAGGAAACTTTAATGCTCTTCTGTATTAGCCTCTACCATTCTCTTAGCCTCCCTTCTGCAGTCTGATCCTTTGATCAGTATGACTGAAGCAATGTTTTCACCTCCCTCTTCCAGTGAAGACAGCAAAGCTGCTTTCCCTGGTCAGTATGGTGAAGACTTTCCCTTTGAGAACCCAGGTTTGGAAAATATATACAGTTCACAGCAGAGAAAACTATTTTCCTTTCCAGAATGCCTAAGGATATTGCTATGAATACAGAGTCAAGTGCTGTTCCTAATAAAATTTTCATGATACAGAAGAACTTATGACTTGCACATTTTGGAACTTACATGTTTGTGCTCGAATTATTGCAGTTGCTATCTAAATGAGGGGTTATGTTTGTGCGTATCTCTTTTTATTTTTAATGAAGACTAGTGGAACATGCACTTTGGGAATTTGAGGCAAGTGACGGGTTTCATGTCTTGGCATGATTTGTTTAATCCAAAGACATTTTGCTGGAGTAAAGTAAAGACAACGTGTGAGTGAAAATAAAGGGCTCTTCTTTTCTTCTCCTATTAATGGACAAGATGATACAAGGATGATAGGATGCAGCTGTTGGAAGCAAAATAAAGCATTCTGCCTAAATTCTTCTACTTTACTGCATTTGTGTTGCAAAGGTGCTCTAACTAGAGAGGCAAATATAGTAAACACCTCATACTTTTTGTCATGCATCTAATTTGTGAAAAAGCAGACTACTCCCAGCTGCTGTGCAAATGCAACAGGAATTAGACTCTGAGACCAACCCCTTTTGGCAGACTGTTGTTTGTAGGATAGTTGGAAAAATAGATTACTTTGAATGCTGGACCAGTGCTAGTGACATTAACTTGCCATGGTTAGGTGCAGTGAAAAACAAAAGAGCATAACGTATTACAGGAAGCATGAGGAAACATACACTTCTTCCTGAATGGTTGAGCAACTCAGTACTTTGATGTGACAGCAGTGTCCCCATCCACATCTTCAGGGCCCAGTCAGGCCACAAGCTTTGTCAGCAAAGTCATGTCTGTGGCCCTATATAGTACCCTCAGTAATAAACAATAGCATGAGAAGGTGGAGTATGGGAGAAGCGCTGACAGATTTACTGATTTGGTATTTTGTTTTGAATAAAACATTCCTTTATCTTAGATCATTCTTGTGTCTTTCCAGAAGCACACATATTACATGTGGTCCACTCAGAAAGAAATTAACATCAGCTTAAAAAAAATAATAAAAACTTAGAAAATAAAATTTCCCCACTCCCCAGAGAAGCAGAAATAAATTATTATTCTCAGTAAAACCTCTCTGTGCATATCCCACCTTTTATTTTTCACACATTAGTGGTTGGACAGGGAAGAAATGCTTATTTTTGTAGATACCTCAGTAGACAGACATTGTGTGATTTTGATGTTAAGGAATTATAAAATGGTTGTTAGAGCTATGCATTACTTTGCAGCCATACCAGCCTCTCCTTTAAATTCCTGAAATAAGGCACATAAAGAAGCATAATTTGGCTCTCTAAGATGTTTTTTACTCTTCCATTGCTAGAAAGATTTGAAGACAATCAACCATTCAGTGATACCAACAGTACTGGGACATTTAACTTTGCAAAACTTACATCGTGCATATGTAACCATTTGTCAAATAACTGCTGAATGGGATGTTGGTGAGAAATTACTAAGAATAAAAATATCTTTAGATAGTTACCTTGACCTAATACTTTAGATGTACATTTCAACACTGGGTATTTGTATTGTACTGAGAGGGGATCTTATTAATGTTTACAAATATCCTAAGTGTGGGAGAAAGAGGTATTTGGCCAACCTCTTTTCAGTGGTTTGTGTGGACAGGACAAGGGGCTGTGGCCGCAGAATTGATCACAGGAAGTTCTTCACCAATGTGCAAAATAATTTCTTCACAGTAAGGTTGACGGAGCACTGGAACAGGCTGCCCAGGGAGGTTGTGGAGTCTTCTTCTCTGGAGATATTGAAGGCCCATCTGGACGTCTACCTGGGCAATCTGTTCTAGGGAACCTGCTTTGGCAGGGGGTTTGGACCCGATGATCTCTTGAGGTCCCTTCCAACCCCTACAATTCTGTGATTCTGTGATTCTGTGATTCTGTAACCCTGGAGAAAATGATGGCACAGTATCTTTTACTGAATTCTCTTGAAGGGGTGATATTCTTTGAAAGTGGGAGATTTAGTATGCCCTATCAAGTATTTTTGGTGATAAAAGGAGGTACAACAGAGAAAACTAACGACTTTATATTTCATGGGGAAAAAAAAATAAAATTCTGGGCAAAAAGCTCATACTCTTGACTTATCTTTATCTCTGGAAATAAACTGATCTGAGAATATGACAGTCTGTTTATGCTGATATGCCGTTTATACTGTTAGACTGTTTGCATAAGCTATTGTAGAATTTTGTTTAAGAAAAAAATTTCCTTTTGCCATGACACAGTACAGCATCCTATTCCCAGCTTTCCACTGCTCTCTCCTGATATGGAAAAAAAAATGTTCAGACTAAATGCCACTTACTACAATGGTCTTCAGTTTTAGAGTCCTTTGAGAGCAGGTCCAAACTCTAGCATTTCTGTTGATTTCATTGATGCATATATACATCAGGGCTACTGTATGCTGTACATTATATTGTCTATTATCCATATCCACTCCCTTATGGATGTTTTCAGTCTGGATGTTGAATGGATTGCTAACTTTGTACCATCTTGCCAGCCTATCATTGTCTTTTTCTACTTTTGATCTGCTTGGAAAATCCACCCTGTCTTTCATGGATCAGTTCAAAAATAGAACTTACAAGCTCTGCAGTCTATTTCCTTTCCATTGGTGAGACTGGCAAGCAAAAGTAATGCTAGCATGGGAGGATAAAATATTTAATGCATCTTTCAAGAGGAACTGTAGCTCCTACCTATTTATACTGTCTGTTACAAGACTTGAGATTCTTTTTAGAGATTTTGAACCCTACTTTTTGATGTATTTCTTGGCAAACATCAGGTATGCTACAGAGGTTTCTCAGCCTTTAACTCATGTTTACTGTATTGTCTCAATGGTGTTGGCAGGGTCAACTGAGCTTAAGAGCTGTTCTAATAACACCAGATCAACTGTTGTGGGTTGAAGCAGCATGTGTCTCTACAGGCAAAACAACTACTCATGTAATCATACTTACAGGACACATTGTAGTAATAGCAATGATGATGATGGTGGCAACTGTAATAGTAACATGAACTGCAGTATTGTACGGCAGCTCTAACTAAGATCACAGAATCATAGAATCATCGAATATCCCGAGTTCGAAGGGACCCATAAGGATCATCGAGTCCAACTCTTGACACCACACAGGTCTACCCAGAAATTCAGACCATGTGACTAAGTGCACAGTCCAAACGCTTCTTAAACTCCAGCAGGCTAGGTGCCATGACTAGGTCCCTGGGGAGCCTGTTCCAGTGCGCGACACCCCTCTCAGTGAAGAACGCTTTCCTGATATGCAGCTTGAACCTTCCTTGTTGCAGCTTGACACCATTCCCTCGGGTCCTATCACTGGTCAATAAAGAGAATAGATCAGTGCCTGCCCTTCCACTCCCCCTCGTGAGGAAGCCATGATGAGGTCTCCCCTCAGCCTCTTCTTTTCCTAGCTGAACAGGCCAAGTGACCTCAGCCACTCCTCATGTCTTCCCCTCTAGGCCCTTCACCAGCTTCGTAGCCCTCTTCTGGATGCTCTCCAATACTTTCACATCCTTTTTGTACTGTGGTGCCCAGAACTGCACACAGTACTCGAGGTGAGGCCGCACCAGTGCAGAGTAGAGCGGGACAGTCACTTCCCTCGACCAACTAGTAATGCCGTTCAGGATACAGTTGGCCCTCCTGGCTGGCAGGGCACACTGCTGGCTCGTATTTAACTTGCCGTCAACCACAACCCCCAGATCCCTGTCTGCAGGGCTGTTCTCCAGTGTCTCGTCGCCCAGTCTGTACGTACGGCCAGGGTTGCCACTTCCCAGGTGCAGGACCTGGCACTTGCTCTTGTTCAACTTCATACAGTTGGTGATTGCCCAGCTCTCCAGTCTGTCCAGATGATCATGACCCTGATTTTTTAGCTATCCAAATCAACAGTGGAATGCTTTTCCTGATGACTTTAGAGTCTAAATATGAAAGACAGAATAAGGGTGGGAGATTAAGTCTGTTATCCACCTCTGGTACAAATGGAAAACTGAGATGCAAAGAGTTCAAGAAAAACATCCAAGACCACACAGGAATTGTGTAGCATTGGACCAAGAACTGCATCTGAGTCACTCTGGGCCCAGGCAATTCAAGTCTGTACTGTATCCCACTGCAAAAAGTAACTGAGAAATGTAATGCATGTACATGTTAGCAGAGGATTGTTGAGCAAGAGATAGTAAGGAATTACCCTGGACTGTTAGGTATTAGCTAGAGAGTTTCATCTCTATAAATGGTCTAGCTCATCCCTGTAGACTTAAAAGTACAAAGTAAAATAAAAAGAAAGCTTAAGCACTGAGTTCTTTTTAAGTTATTCTGGTCATTTGACGTAAGAAAAAAAAAATCTTCCATTCCCTTAGAAAGCTGAATAACTGCTATTTGTACTCCGCGTATTGGAGAAAGATTTTGCTTTTGGAAAAATGCTTAACTCGGTATTTGTGCATGTATAGTTGCATTAATGTGTGCATTAATTTGTATTTAATATCCTGACTTTTTCCCTTATGTGTATTTTTTTCTCAGAATTTGCTTAGAAATTTGCATATATAGTGCTGTATTTTATTGTTTAATTCTGCATATTTTTTTAATTTTACCAATGTCTTTAAATTCTTATCTAGCTTCATGTACCTGTGTTTTTGCTGAATAAGCACTTAAGGACAAAATGCAGCACTGTGTCTATGATTGATAGCAAACAGCTTCCAGGCAATGCAATCATTTCATTGACCTCCAATGACTTCAGGTGCAGAATTATAGCTCTTGGCTGAGTACAGTGTCAATGCTTATTTAGGTGCAGTGACTTATTTAGGAGTAGAGGTTAAATGACTGGTGATTTTCATATATCTAGACATAAATCATATTTCTTCCTAGCATGTTGTAGAAAGAAGAAGCAGAAAAGTTTAATGTACTACTATTTTTTGCATGCCACTTAAGTTCTCTCATTTCTGACCTGGGTTATTGTAAACATTTCTCCAAATTCAGGGAATTACCTCCAAGTTCTCTGTACAGCAGTTTCTTTCTGGTCTGATTCAGCCCAGGAAAGAACAGATAACCTGATGGGAGTCTGGAGCAACTTGTTGCACAGAGTATTACCCATTGGCTGCTTTAGAGGGACTAGATGGGACCCTGACCCATGGCTGAACTTGGTCTTAAGTGAATCCTCTCTTGATTAAATCCCCAACTAGTTAGGAAATATTACGTCCAGGTTCCCACTTAAATCTACAGTCAAAAGACTGAAGAGAAACAAAGAGTGAAGGATATTATCACTTATCAAGGGAGAGCGAAAAAGCAGGGGAACAAAACATTTGTAAAATTTGACATCCCACTTTTGAAGGAATTTCAAAAGGCAGATATGCTTGGTGAGAGCTTTTTCAATTCTATTTAATGCCAGTACATTGTAAGATTCTATCCTTCCTAGGATGAACAAACTTATCTGTTTGGCATACTGTTTTCCAGAGCTAGTTTTCCAGTTTAAATAAAAATTGTGAAGATCTGTCTTCCAGGGAGAAGTTAATGCTCTGCATAATCACTTATCCTCAGTCCAAGCACATGACCTGTTTCAATTAATCAAGAACTTCTAGAGAAATCTAATGATGTACATTTGGCTGGAGGTCAGCCTAGGTGAACACAGTGATCCCTTCTGACATAGACAAAGAGTCTATGGACTCTGCTGGATAAAGATGTGGCTGTTAAAAAGGTCTGTCTGCAGCTCCACATTAGTCTTATCTAGATGTCTAATTTAATGTAAATGAAAACAAGTGAATGCTGGATGGCAGAAAAATATAACATTTTCCCCTCTTCTGGATGGAGTACTGTCAGTGTAACAGAAACCATCATTTCCTTTATCTCATAACAGGAAAGTAGGACTTGAATCTCTGCTCTTTCATGTCATGAATAATAAAGGAGTAGAAAGGTAGAACCAGGTCTCTTCTTCATGACAGCTGTATATACACTACAGCTATATACTATATATAATATATATATTCTATACGTGATAGCTGTATATACTATACTATACTATATTACTATAGCCAGTAAAATAAAAATATAAATTGATATTTTTGCAGCAGAGACAGATACTGAAAGTATGAGACCACTTTTTAGACAGGCAATGGCATTTGCAATGGTCAGTAAACACACTGACATTTCTACAGTAACATACCATACAGCACATGTTACAAACAGTAATAGCATGAGCTCAGCCTGGCCACTATGGTAAAGGATAACAAAAAAATGTTTTTAAAAATATATTAACAGTAAGAGCAGCACCAAGGAGAATCTCTATCCTTTACTGGATGCAGGGAGGGAACATGACTACTGAGTAATGTCAGGAAAAGGCTGAGGTTCTCAATTCCTTCTTTAGATCTGTCTTTACTAGTCAGACTACTTATCCTTAGGGTAGGAGTCTGGGATGGGGAGCAAAAGAAACCCCCACAGTTCAGGTGGAAACTGTTAGAGACCTCCTGCTCCACCTGGACTGTCACAAGTCCATGGGGCCAGATGGGATCCACCTGAGGGTGCTGAGGGAGTTGGCAGATGTGATTGCCAAGCCACTTTCCATCATCTGTCAGCAGTCATGGTCATCCAGAGAGGTTCTAGATGACCAGAGACTTGCTAATGTGACACCCATCTATAAGAAGGGTAATAAAGAGGACCCAAGGAACTATAGGCCTGTCAGTCTGACCTCGGTGCCAGGAAAGGTGATGGAACAGGTCATCTTGAATGCAATCAAGCAGCATATGTGGGACAACCAGGGGATCAGGCTCAGTCCGTATGGGTTCATGAAAGGGAAATCCTACCAGACCAACCTCATCTCCTTCTATAACTGGGTTATCTGCCTGGTGAATGAGGGAAAGGCTGCTGACATAGTCTACCTAGATATCAGCAAGGCCTTTGAAATGGTCTCCCACAATATTCTCCTGGAGAAGCTGGCACCCCATGGCTTGGACAGGCACTCTCTTTCCTGGGTTAAAAACTGGCTAGATGGCCGGACCCAGAGAGTGGTGGTGAATGGAGTGAAATCCAGCTGGCGACCGTCACCAGTGGTGTTCCCCAGGGGTCGGTGCTGGGGCCCATTTTCTTTAAAATATTTATTGATGACTTGGATGAGGGAATTGAGTGCACCCTCAGGAAGTTTAGAGATGACACCAAACTGGGGGGAAGTGTCGACCTTCTGGAGGGTAGGAAGGCCATGCAGAGAGACCTGGACAGGTTGGGTCAATGGGCAGAGGCCAATGGGATGAGGTTCAACATGGCTAAGTGCTGGGTCCTGCACTTTGGCCACACCAACCCCATGCAGCGCTACAGGCTTGGGGCAGAGTGGCTGGAAAGCTGTGCAGAGGAAAAGGATCTGGGGGTGGTGATTGATGCTCGCCTGAACATGAGCCGGCAGTGTGCCCAGGTGGCCAGGAAGGCCAACGGCATCCTGGCTTGTATCAGGAACAGTGTAGCCAGCAGGACCAGGTAGGTGATCGTCCCCCTGTACTCTGCTCTGGTGAGGCTGCGCCTCGAGTACCATGTTCAGTTTTGGGCCCCCCCCCCTACAAGAAGGACACTGAGGCCCTGGAACGTGTCCAGAGAAGGGCTACGAAGCTGGTGAAGGGCCCGGAACACAAGTCCCATGAGGAGTGGCTGAGGGAACTGGGGTTGTTTAGTCTGGAGAACAAGCGGCTTGGGGGAGACCTTATTGCTCTCTACAACTACCTGAAAGGAAGCTGTGGGGAGCTGGGGGTTGGCCTTTTCTCGCAGTTAACCAGCAATAGAAATGGCCTCAAGTTGCACCAGGGGAGGTTTAGGTTGGAAATAAGGAGAAATTTCTTCTCAGAAAGGGTAGTCAGGCATTGGAACAGGTTGTCCAGGGAGTTGGTGGAGTCACTGTCCCTGGGGGTGTTTAAGGAAAGGTTGGACGTGGTGCTTAGGGACATGGCTTAGCGGTTGATATTGGTGGTAAGGGGATGGTTGGACCAGATGATCTTGGAAATCTTTTCCTTTCTTAATGATTCCATGATCATGTATGTTAAAGAGAATGTAGGGACTTTTTTTTTTTTTCCCAAATTCTTTTAGCAAGACTGAATCTCTAGCATTAGAAATTCATCTCTCTGATCTGCAGAAATAAAAGTGGTTGTGCTCACAGGAGTACAGACACCTCTCCTGTGAAGTACATGCTATTCAGAGCACCTTATGAGAATAGTGACATGTTGGTAACAGTATACAACTCATCTCCAGAGATGAAACCATATCTTTCTATTCCTTTGATAATTAAAATGTCAGTACATTTGCTTTGCTTAAATGTAAACAAACCTCTGATTTACCTGCAGGAAGATGACTCCTGAAGACAACTGAAATGTTGGATAAAATTTGAGCTGGCAGAAGAAGGAAGATTTAAGGAATAGATTGCTTGAGAAATAATTCTACGTCATATGCTATAGATTTGTTTTAGATTGTTAATTTATACCTTTACTTCATTTTTTGAAATTCCTAGAAATCAATCAACTTGTAAACATTTTAGGTGTGCCATGTGGAAGAAAAGCGTCCTCCTCAAGTTACTGTATTTTTTATTACAGGGCAGTATCTGTTTTCTGCTGCACTAACAGCTTTTATACTTTTAAATTTTGAATTATCTGTCCTGTGTAACTATCCGTTAGGAAATTAGAATTCCAATCTATACTGCACTGTGCTGATACTTAAACATGAATCATTGTCCAGAAGTCTAAATAAACAAATGGCTACGTTTACGGTCTAAAATCAAAAGAAAACAAATACAGTCTAGAAAAGAATTGCTCTTACATTACTGATGGGAAATGGAGGCAATGCAAGATTGAGTGATTTGACATAGCCAAGGTCATGCAGAGAACCTGCAGCAGCTATTGGCATTGAATTGCAACCTCCTGGCTGTCAAACTTGACTGCAGAACCATCATTCTTTTAATTATACCTTCTCTTCTTAACTCTTTCATGTAAGTAGATGTCAGAAGATGTCAGAATGCCTCCTTTATCAAGCACTTTTTTTTAAGAAAATGTGTCAGATCTAGGATATTTCCTGTACTTTCCCCTTTAATGAAACCTCCCCTACATACCTCCCATACAGCTGTTCTAGAAGACAGTTATGCACCAAATGGCCCCCTCATTTCTTCTCTCTACCTTTTTCCTAGACACCTTGCTGCACAGCAGTGCCAACATTCAGATTTTGTGCATTTCTGGGCAGATGTTAGGACTGTAAAGGATACCTCTGTGTAACGGTGGATTTTTTGTTTTGTCTTTACAGAGCATGGAGACCACATCACCTCAATATCTCACAGCACTTAACTGGTACACAGGGTGATCTTGCTTTTTTCGCCCCTTGCCAACGCAAAAGCAAGAAACATAAGTACACAGCACTGTACAACATACAGTTTCATTAGCTAAACTTTTTTGACCTTTTGTTTGCAGTAAAATGGTGTCCTTCACTGCAGCTGAGAAAGACGGAAAATTTCATTTGCCTAGTCTCTCTGGTGGAGTTTATGTTGTGCTATGTGACCTATTTATACTCTTGTGTTATTTAGTTTATACTATAATTGCTCAAATAAATCCAACAAGCAAGAGAGAAGAAAATAACCTCTTTTTCAAGGTGCACTCCCTTTCTTGTATTGTGCATGTAATTGTCATGTATGCTGCATGATCAATGTACAACCCATGTGAAAGCACAGAGGACAGAATAGATAGAGGCATCCCCCTTCCTTTGCTAGGATTCAGGTTCCCAGGGAGTGTTGGTATCAGTCTGGACAGTCTGATGTAATTCTACCAATGCAGCTGAAGCTATCTAGGCTCAAGGATTTATTAGTTGTGAATGTTCGTTTTTGTTTTTACTGGGCTAGTGCCAGTAAATAAGTCACCAAAACCACTAGCTGAGTGTCATTTGATAGGAAAAGGCTGGGATCACAAGTAAGCCTTCTGCCTTTTAACAAAAAAAAAAAAAAAAAAAGTGCTGAGGTAAGCAGTGTCAAACCCAGCTGCATCAACATGATGGTGGGAAGACAAATGAGAGCTTTCACTGCTGGATACATGGGATAGAGAGCCCACAGTTCCGAAAAACCTCTTCATATCCCAGAAACAGCTGTCATAACTGAAACTGCAAGGGACTGCTTTTTAAACTACCAGCTTTGATAAGGAGAACTCACTCACCAGTCTTTTCCCTAGCAGATAAACACACTTCCAGCAGCTCAGCTCATCTGCAAGGTGACTGGAGATTTAAATATCTTCAAAGGTTTCCAAACCCCTCTTCTTATAACATTACCCAAATAATTATGCTGAGACCCCATCTGGCATTTCTGAAGTATTTATCACTATAGCCTCTGGCTGCTCTGCCATGTGAGCTCAACAATTACCATGTAATGTAAAACTTCTTAGATTTTTCCTACAGGACATTGAACTTTACGAAGTTAGATCTAACATTTACCCTGTTACTGGCAACAGTAGACACTAAAAGAGACACAATAGAAGGGACGCAGGGTCATTTTAGAATAGGTACTGGGGAGATGACAGATTTGAGATGCTCTGTCGGCCTCTTTCGATGTGGGCTCTGGAACAGGAAGTAACATGAAATCAAAGGAGATGAAATGTGTGTGCTCGTGCTCTGCCCTACTGCAGAGGTGCAAGGCACAAGCGATGTGCAGAGGTCCATGCTCTGTGTGCCTGTGTGCACATGCATGCAACAGTTGGGTATGGAAAAGAAGGAGAGTAGGGAGCCATGAGAGGGGACAGGGAAGGAGGTGCCTGATGTGAGCAGTGCAATGTGATTGAGACAGGCAAGTCTTTCTCTCCCCGGGGCCAGCTCCTTGTGGTTGTTCCTTCGGCGATGGCTGGGGAATTATGAGGAATGTTTGGAGATGATAACCTACTCTTTTGGGCTCATGGATGGAGCAGAAGTGGGGTGGATGGCTTTTCTCTTTCTGCTTCTTTATATATATATGTGTGTGTATGTGTATGTATATATATACACTTTACACATATATATATATACACATATATATATACTCAGAGGATTGGATGGGTTGGTTGCTGTGGTGATGACATAGAGGAGGTCTCCTGCACACCTGCACTACAAAAAAGGATTGATGCTAACATGGACAGCAAGGCAACCTAGAGACATCTTTTCCCTTCCCTTCCCTTCCCTTCCCTTCCCTTCCCTTCCCTTCCCTTCCCTTCCCTTCCCTTCCCTTCCCTTCCCTTCCCTTCCCTTCCCTTCCCTTCCCTTCCCTTCCCTTCCCTTCCCTTCCCTTCCCTTCCCTTCCCTTCCCTTCCCTTCCCTTCCCTTCCCTTCCCTTCCCTTCCCTTCCCTTCCCTTCCCTTCCCTTCCCTTCCCTTCCCTTCCCTTCCCTTCCCTTCCCTTCCCTAACCTTCCCTAACCTTCCCTAACCTTCCCTTCCCCCTAACCTTCCCTAACCTTCCCTTACACCTTCCCTAACCTTCCCCAACCTTTCCTAACCTTTCCTGTGCACAAGATGAGGAAAAAATTATAAAAAAAGAAGTGAAGGTAAAACAGAGAGCAGGGAAGAAGAGAAAAGCCAATCTGTGCTAAATCAGCTTAGCCGGGCAGTGATGCTCATTTGTTACAAAACAGGATGTACATAAGCAAGACAAACAAAGACTGTCCACTGAAACACCCCGAACAAGCTGTCCTTAGGAGAGAGAAAAGAACAATCATTATTTTGGTTTCACCTACTGGTCATGCATACTATAAAGTCTCTGTGAGAAAGCAGAACAAAGTAACTATGGAATTGCAGAACTCAGACACAGGACATGGAGAGGTGGATGGGGTATGTAAAGCTGGAAACTAAAGTTACTTGTATATCTGACTGGAGATGTTGTGCCTGTGCATGCACATGCAAACATAAGATTTCATTTTTGAAAGGCACTCTGTCTTTAGAAACGGAGCTCCAGAGTGGTGTGAAAATTGGCATTATATGCCTACTCCTTTGCTAAAGGAAGGAGGTTGAGGCAGTAATAGGGAGAAAAAAAAAAAACGAAAAAAAAAAAAGAAAACTTTATAACAGACACATCTTAGAGACAAACATGTTGCTCTGGGTTGTCTTGGCATTTCTCCAGCTTCTCCTAAGGAAGTAGTCAGCGCCATGCAGACTCACTGTCCTTGCTTCACCTCTCCTGGACACCCCTCTGTCTCCTTAAAGGCTGATGTCCTGTCTTTCTTCTCTTCCTCTTGTCTTCTTTCTCCCACCTATCACTTTCCTATCCCTTCCAGTAATTTTTCATGACCGTTCTTTTTCTCAGAATCTAAAACAACTATTTGCATGCCTGCAGCACTGTCCAATGTAAATACAAACAACAGATTAAATAAAGTAAAAATGTGTGTATAGGAACATGTAGTAAATGCACAGATGAGACACTGTTTCTCTATATGCCAAAGTGAACAGGGACTTGTTTCTCTGCTTTGCTCATGTCTCCAGTCACTGTAAGGACAAAGGCTCCCACCAACCAGGATGTTTGATAACAGAAGAAAAAATTTACAATTGCAAAGTGATAAAGTGAACAAGCACCTGGGACCTTCACTATAAGAAGTGGGAGAGCAGGGAGAACTGAGTTATGAAGGGCGCAGAGACTTTAACTAGTCTCTGGTTCTTAGGTGCAGCAGGTGTTGGGAGCATTTCCTGTCCTGCCAGGGAAAAGAGCACTTTGCTGCTTCATCACTGCAGTGATGAAAACTGAGCACTTTTTTTCTCCCTGCACAGAATATTCTGTAGCTACAGAAGGGTGCAAAAGAGCATTTTCTGCAGGTAACAGAGATAGTAACCTTAGAATTAAAGTTCAGTTAACCCACGTGTCATGAAGTTCAGTTGTTCTCATGACATGTTTCATCTCTATAAAGAGTTGTATAGTTTATTTATGAGATGAAGGTCAAAAAGCCGAGTTTCTCCTGCTCAGATATCAATAATTTTGATGGAAGTTAATCCACATTTATGGAATGCAATGGCTTGTTCAAGTCCATATATCAGATTTCCCTTTCCTTGTCTTTTTTTATTATTATTATTTTAAAGCTGAGTCTAGCTTTTCTGGATATACAGCATTATGTTGGCTGTGGCCACATCTATAGATAAAGCTCTTTGCAGATAATTTTAAAACACCATAAATATAAAATGCAACCTATTGCTCATCAATTTATTCAGGTTCTGAGCTTAGAGTTCATGTTAATACCAACCCAGGGAGTGCAACTGTAAAAGAGATTGCATATGTACTTTCCCAGCTAGTGTCAGCACTTGATGTTTCACTCCTTCAATCAGAAATCTAGACAGAATCAGGGGGCCTCCCACAGGGACATATTTTTACTAGTGGTTGGCTGTGTTTTTTAACACCCTTTACTGTGTTGTGTTGAAGTGACACTCCATGCTGAACTCTATTCTACACAGACAATCCAAACACAGCAAAGAGGGAGTGAGTACTTGGTCCTAGATGTGATGCCAAATGTGAACTGACTGTTCAAAAGAGCAGACTTGGCCAATTCAGAGCTGGCTGAAGCCAGTAGGAGTCTTTCCACGTGTGCCAGTGGTTACTGATCAATATGCAAGCGTTAATTACATGTAACAAAGGAAAGAAATTCAATTCAGATCTCAAAGTGAGGGAAATACAGAAATCTTAGAAAACATGCCCACCTCCATTCTTACACAGACTTGTTGCTACCATGTTTACTTCCTCAATATACATGTTTCTGAGACTCACAGACAGAGGAACACTTCCAAAATACTCAGAGAACATTGGTCCTCCTCTCTTTGGAGGAAGTCTGAGACTATCAATATCTGGTGCATCTCCTGAGCACACAGAACTCTGTAGCATGATCCAGGCAGTCCTGGGAACAGGAACTGAAAGATGTCAGGGCTTTCAGAGGTAAAGCCCGTTGATGAGATACAAGAAAGGAAAGGAAATCCAAGATCCTTAGACACTGGCAGCATTTTCTGGTGTAAACAAAGCAGATACTATTTCTAGGATTTTATCAGAAGGGATCAAAATAGAAGATTCTGAGCCACATTCTGGTCTGATGCTTTATAAGCCAAGTGCTATTCTTTTCATGTTAAGGGAGTCACCCCAAACATACAGTAGAGTAACTAGGTGGAAATTAGTCCATGGCTATTCATCAGTAACACCTTTGTCTCCTTTCAAAATAAAGTATTGTATATTTGGGTGTTGTCCAGAATTCCAGCATTATTTTAGCTGCAAACTGCAGTAAAGATTAAGGCAACCCATTTTACTGATAGTGAAATCTGTCTTTGTTTCTATTTCTACCTCCTTGTGAACTTATGTATTTCTCTATGTTGTAGAATTCAAGCCTTCTTATAGGGCAGTATACATTTCATAGAATCATAGAATCATAGAATATCCTGAGTTGGAAGGGACCCATAAGGATCACCAAGTCCAACTCCTGGCACCGCACAGGTCTGCCCAAAAGTTTAGACCGTGTGACTAAGTGCACAGTCCAATCTCTTCTTCAATTCAGACAGGCTCGGTGCAGTGACTACTTCACTGGGGAGCCTGTTCCAGTGTACGACCACCCTCTTGGTGAAGAACCTCTTCCTGATGTCCAGCCTAAACTTCCCCTGCCTCAGCTTCACACCGTTCCCGTGGGTCCTGTCACTGGTGATAACAGAGAATAGGTCACCTGCCTCTTCACTCCCTCTCGCGAGGAAGTTGTAGACTGCGATGAGGTCCCCCCTCAGCCTCCTCTTCTCCAGGCTGAACAGGCCAAGTGACCTCAGCCACTCCTCTTATGTCTTCCCCTCTAGGCCCTTCACCCTCTTCATCGCCCTCCTCTGGACACTCTCCAATAGTTTCACATCCTTTTTGTACTGTGGTGCCCAGAACTGCACACAGTACTCGAGGTGAGGCCGCACCAGCGCAGAGTAGAGCAGGACAATCACTTCCCTCGACTGACTAGCAATGTCGTGCTTGACGCACCCCAGGATACGGTTGGCCCTGCTGGCTGCCAGGGCACACTGCTGGCTCATATTCAACTTGCTGTCAACCACAACCCCCAGACCCCTCTCTGCAGGGCTGCTCTCCAGTATCTCATCGCCCAGTCTGTACATACAGCCAGGGTTGCCCCGTCCCAGGTGCAGGACCCGGCACTTGCTTTTGTTAAACTTCATGTGGTTGGTGATCGCCCAGCTCTCCAGTCTGTCCAGATCTCTCTGCAAGGCCTTTCCACCCTCATCCAAGTCCACAACTCCTCCAAGTTCAGTGTTGTCGGCAGATTTGCTCAGAACACCTTCTAGTCCTACATCCAAATCATTTATAAAAACATTGAAGAGGACTGGCCCTAAAATGGAGCCTTGAGGGACCCCACTAGTGACCATCCGCCAGCCAGATGTGGCCCCATTTACTACAACCCTTTGAGCCCTGCCTGTCAGCCAATTGCTCACCCATCATATGATGGTTTTGTTTAGCTGTATGCTGGACATTTTGTCCAGTAGGATCCTATGGGAAACCGTGTCAAAAGCCTTGCTGAAGTCCAAAAAGATCACATCAGCTGGTTTCCCTTGATTGACTAGATGGGTGATCTTATCATAAAAGGAAATCAAATTTGTTAGGCAGGACCTACCCCTCATGAACCCATGTTTTCTGGGACCAATGACTGCACTGTCCCCCAGGTGCGCTTCAATAACTTCAAGGATCATCCTCTCCATAATTTTACCAGGCACTGACGTGAGACTGACAGGCCTGTAATTGCTAGGGTCTTCTTTCTTACCCTTCTTGAAAATTGGCACATTTGCCAGCTTCCAGTCCAATGGGACCTCACCAGATTCCCAAGATCGTTGAAAAATAATTGAGAGAGGTCCCGCGATGATGTCTGCCAGCTCTTTAAGCACGCTGGGATTGATCCCATCCGGACTCATGGACTTGTATGGATCCAGGTGGAGCAGCAAATCCTGCACACGTTCAGGGTCGGTTTGGAGTTTGTCATTCCCACCATCATGGTCCTCCAGCTCAGGGTACCCTGGGTCCCGAAGCCCGTCATCAGTGTTGAAGACAGAGGCAGAGAAGGCACTAAACGTCTCTGCTTTGCCTGTGTCATTGTCTGTGAGGAGACCCTCCCCATCTAGTAGCAGACCTATGTTTTCTTTGGTTCTCCTTTTTCCGTTCACATGTCTAAAAAAACCTTTTTTATTGTCTCCAACAGACATGGCCAGCTTCAACTCTAGCTGGGCTTTGGCCACACGAATTTTCTCCCTACAAACACGAACAGCATCCCTATATTCTTTCATCGTCGCCTGACCCTCCTTCCAGCAACTGTACACTTTCTTTTTTCGCCTTAGCTCCAGTAGAAGATCCCTGGTCAGCCAGGCCGGCCTTCTGCCCTGCTTGCCTGACTTCCGATATTTTGGAATCGCCTGATGTTGAGCTTTTAGGAGGCAGTGCTTAAAGATTGACCAGCACTGATGGACACCAATGCCTTCAAAAGCAGTTTCCCAGGGGACCTTGCTGACTAGTTCCCTGAGCAGCCTGAAGTCTGCTCTCCCCATATCCAGGGCTGAAGTTTTGGTGACAGTTTTCCTTCTGTCACCATAAATTTTAAACTCAACCACTTCATGGTCACTATGACCAAGATGGCTGCTACTTGCCACGTCTCCCACAAGACCCTCTTTGTTCTCCAGCAACAGATCTAGGAGGGCGCCTTTCCCAGTAGGCTCCCTTAGCACCTGCACCAGGAAGTTATCATCTAGGTGCTTTATGAACCTCCTGGACTTGCTCGTGTCAGCCGTGTGGTGATCCCAGTTGACGTCTGGCAAGTTAAAATCCCCCATTAGGATGAGGGGAGTCGATCTCGAGGCATCTCTTAGTTCTGCAAAGAATAATTCATCAGCGTTGTCGTCCTGGCCAGGTGGTCTGTAATAGACTCCCACAATGACATCCCCTTTATTTGTTCGTCCCTTAATCCTTACCCAGAGGCTCTCAACTTTGTCATCGCCAACTTGAAGTTCCACACAGTCCAGCCCATGCTTCACATACATCGCCACCCCACCACCTCACCTACCCTGCCTGTCCCTCCTGAAGAGCCTGTAACCATCTATTGCAGCACACCAGCCACAGGACTCATTCCACCAGGTTTCGCTTATGCCAATGATGTCGTAGCTGTGGGACTGGGCCAAGACTTTTAGCTCATCCATTTTATTCCTCGTACTGCGTGCGTTTGTGTAGAAGCACTTCAAATACGCCTCCCTACACACAGCACTTCGTGGAGCCGACCGAAGGGCCTCACTAGCACACCGTCCCTCTGATTCTAGCACACCATCCCTTAGCTCGTCACCGGCATGCCTGGTTCTATCCCCTTCCCCCATCGACTCTAGTTTAAAGCCCTATCTATCAGCCCAGCCAACTCCTGAGCAAAAATCCTCACCCCTCTCTAAGAGAGGCGCATCCCATCTGGTGCCAGCAGGCCCAGGGTCGCGTAGACCTTCCTGTGATCGAAAAACCCAAAATTCTGCTGGTTGCACCAGTCCCGAAGCCACGTGTTAATGTGACGAGTCTGCTTGTCTGCTTCGATCCCTCCTATCGGAAGGACAGAGGCAAACACAACCTGTGTCCCTGATCCTTTAAGTAGTTGCCCCAAAGCCCTAAAGTCCCTTTTGATCACTCTTGGACTTCTCGTTGCTACCTCGTCATTGCCAGCCTGAAAGACCAGTAGTGGGTAGTAGTCGGTGGGCTGTACCAAGTGCTTGACTTTCCTAGCAATGTTTCTCACCCGAGCCCCAGGGAGGCAACAGACTTCCCTGTGGGTTGGGTCCAGTCAGCATATCGGGCCCTCTGTCCCTTTCAAAAGGGAGTCCCCCATGACAATAACCCTTCTTTCTTTTTTGACAGATGATGTAGCAATGTGGGGGGTAGGGGACCTTGCCTTAGGCATCCTCACCAACCAGGACGGGCTTTTGCCAGCTTCATTGTTCTGGTTGTCATGTTCTAGAGCTTCGTACCTGTTATATAAGGGTAGATGGGAAGGTGAGGTGGGCAGGGACAGGGCTCGCCTATCCCCCCGAACAGGAACCTGCCTCCATTCCCCCCCTTGGCTTAGATCCCCTCCTGCTGCCTGGAGGGATGAGGGAACTTTTTGTCTGCTGTGTAGCAGGAGACATTTGTGCTATGGCAAGCTCGTGAGTCTGCCTCAGAGAGGGCAGAGCACACCTCCACCAGTCAATTTCCTTCTCTGACTCCCTGACGCTCCTGAGCCCGCTCACCTCCTCCCGAAGCTCCGCTACCTGGCTGAGCAGCTCTTCAACCTGGGCACACCTCCCACAGGCATACCCCTCGCTGCTGCTGCCGGGTACCGACACAAGACTCGGGCACACCCTGCAGCCCAAGACCTGGATGGCTGCATGTTTCCCCGAGCCCTCCATCTGAGTAGCCACATCGGTGACTGCGGCTGGAGAGGCCGCAAGAGATGCGGAGGCCGTGGTTTTCTACCTGGTTGATACCACGACCAGGTTCCTCGCAGGAAGATTACAGGTACCGAAGGGAAAGTCCGCTGCAAAAGAGCGGCGAGGGGCCCTCCCTGCTCCCGCTGCCTGCGCAAACTGCCACGTCACGCCCTTCTGACGCACCACGCCCTGGTCGCCGCCCTCCTGGTCGCTCGGCTCCCTAGGGGCTGCTTTTGAACGGCCGGGGAGGGGGCGCTGCTGGCTCCGCCTACGCCTCGTCAGCCTCCCTCGCGGGGGCTGCCGGGTCCAGGCGGCTCCCTCGAGCGGCCTCGATGCCGGAAAAAAAGCCCTGCCTGTCCCGATCCCCCGGTCCGCTGCAGAACGCATCTGCCCCGGAGCCGATCGCCTCGGCTCCGCATTTGTATGCATACTGTGTGTATATATAATAATGTGTGTGTATATATATATATATATATATATTAAGATGAGAGCAAGGTCATTTCTCCTTCAGTGGACAGTACTGTATCAAAAACTATCAACTGCAAACACACTCTAGAATTTGACTTCAAGTTCTCAGATTAAAAAGTGTTTAGAATAAGTAAGAGTGTCTTTTAACTGCATGTAACAAACACAGAAAAGACTACCAACTTGCAGAAAGAAGGATATTTTGATTAAAGGAGCATTTGGTCAGTGAGCATTACTTTGTTGTAGTTACATGAAAAATGATGGATTGTTTGTTTATGATTGAGCTGAGCTGGATTTCCAACTGTGCTTGAAAGTTAAATTTAAAAGGAAAAGATGTGGAATGGTCAGTTCCTGGCACAGAAATGCAAGAATTCACAAATCTACATAAAACACATATTAAAAGAAGATTATCCTTGGTCACAATAAAGAAAGTGAAAAATTCTTCTTTTAAAACACCACACCAGAATATACATTCACGGTTTTGCAGCCTCTGTTGACTTCCTGGAGGAGGAAGGAAACAAACAAACAAAGCAAGATGCAAACTGCCTTGACAGTGCAACCATGTGCAAAGAAAGTGAGGTCTCACAGAAACCATAGGACGCTGTTATATGCTGTTTAGTCTGAAAGCTTTTATAATGCCAGATTTGCACTCCGACATTTTTATTTATTTATTTATGAGGGCTACAGCCATTGGTGGGGAAAACCAATAGCATTCAGCCTGAGGAGGTCAATGAGCCTAGGTAGCTGCTACTCAAGACTGTTTGCCCTGCTTTTCTTGTCTCTAGATATATTCCCAGAATGCATGCAAGGGTGGAAACGTCCTGGTCTGTGCTCAGGTGGCCCCACCTCTCTGGAAGGGGAGAAGTGCAGCTCATAGATGTGCTGTTCCACACTGGTGGAAGTTTAAGGGAGAGCTGGCTGATCTAGTCTGCTCTTCTGGCCAGAAGCACAACTGCAAAAGGAGGTCTGAGTGGGAAGGAAAACAGGACATAAGGTAAAAGTCGGGGCAGGGAGCATCTGGAGCCCCAGGCAGCCCAAAACACAGCATAAGCGGATAATGTAGGAAAGGAACACAGGTTCTCATTACACTCTCCCCACATGTAGAATGTAGCTGTGCTTTTACAGGATTCTTTAGGGTCTCAGAGAGGTAAAGCAACACTTTACAGCTGTCTGACACCCTTCATCCTCCTCATCTCCATGCAGAAAATGGGAGATTCATTTGGGTGGCTCCCCTCACAATGAGTTGTTCTGTGGTTTGTAAAGCACTTCAAAGTTTCTTACAGTGAAGGGCTATGCGAATGTGGGACAGTTATCAATGTTATCTGAATGCACATGCAAATTAAATATTATAGTGTTTAGAATTATATCAACTTGTTCTTTCTTGCAAATGTGGAATGTGATTAATCAACATTCTCTGAACAACCTTCCAAATATTAGTGATGTATCTATTGCCAAACTATCCAAACAATTTAGTACCCAGGAAAGCTACCCAGCTAGGTAGTGGAAAGGCATCTCGCTATTGTACATTCTCATGAGACGTCTTAAAAGCACTAGTTTAAAAATAAACATTGCAGAAAGCATCATGTTCCACTTTTAAGCCAGTTCTGAAGGGCTGCACCTCTGGGCTGAAATGTGGCAGCTGTTTAGCAATGCCCAGTTAACCTTGCCTTTCATATTAGAAGTGAATAGCACAACATATAGATTCAATCTGTAACAGGATTTTAGATGAAATATTGCTATGTATGTTGAAATTTCACTAAGAAATTAGAAACAAAAAATCTGATTCATTATTGAATCAGTATTCTTCACAGCTAAGTGACTTCACTGATGATCTAAGAAAGGATAAATATCTGCCTTGGTTTAGCCTCTCTTTCTTTGTGAAAAATTTGTTTCCCAAATAGTGTTTTATTTTACAAAATATGGTAGATCAGGTCTGAGGATTTACCAATCTTGTAACACAATGATGCTTTCCTGAGAGACCATTTGAGCCTTTATTTTCCCTTCACTATATATATATAATATATATACACTTTTTTTTTTCCTGTATGAAGGCATCTGACTTTGAGCAGACAGTTAGAAATTAAGATTAATTCTATATATGCCCATTCCTTTACATTCTACTCATCTAGCACATAGCCTCTCAGATGTTATTATCTATTAACGCTATTTGTTTTTACAGATCCATCTTTTTCAAAACATTTTGGGATCTCAGAGTTGCTCTGGAAGCTGCTCTGACTCAAATTTCTCTTTCCTTTTCTTCTGCCAAATGTAACGCTTGAGGATTAAAGACTCAACATGTCTTCCAAAGTTTTCTTTGCGTTCAAACCCATGGCCATTAATTTGATTTACTCTTTTTGTATGTTAGCTGAAGTGAATGGGTGGGAAGCCCTGGATAACTGACTCACCCAATGCAGGAATACCCTGAGTAACAAAAGAGAAAAAAATGTTTTTTGGAAGGACATTTGAAAGTGTTTCATAACTTTTGCCATGAATTTGTACATATACAAGCATATAAGTATGCATGTGTCTGATTTTTGTTTTCCTGTTAAATAATTGTACATGTTCCGTACATACAGTATAAGACCAAAATCAAAACAATGGATAATAACATTCCATTGCCAAGGTTAGTTTTTTTTTTTTTTTTTTTTTTTTCCCCTGTGTGGTCTCACTAGTTTTTTTAATAATTTTTCTTTTCTTGAAGTCTATTCTTTAGCCTACCACAGGCACTGGAACCTAACTGACTGTTTCTTCCCTTTTGACTTCTCAAGTTTAGAGGATCGTCTACCAGGAAAATTCTGCTTAATTTCATTGAGATTAACTGGCATTAACAAAAATTAAGCATTCTATCTGAGATATTTTTACCTTCAGCCGTTCTCTGCTTTAATGCATTATGAACATACAGGTTACATGCTAGATAGGAAAGACTGTATTTTCAGGCATACAGATAGTACATCTCTTTTAGACTGGGATTTGGGATGTACTGGAATATATACATACAACTAAGGGAGCACATTTAAGTGTAAAAAGCTTTACTTTTATTTGAAAACAAAAACAATCAACAAAAACAAACAATAACTACAATGAACCAACCAAACAAGAAGAGCTTTAATAGAATTCCTACACTCTGCTATTGTATAGCATAAATAGCTTAGCCTGCAAGCATGTCCTGCACTGTTATTGAAGGAGATGTGACTATTAAAGTTGTTATTAGGCAGCTTGAAAATGTGGTAGTCCAGATTTCTCAACCTTATCACAAATGCCATAGATAAATGTGGGTTCAGCAATGGGCTTCATAGACCAATGGGACAGGGTTGCACTGTGAGATCAGAAATAGCTAGGAACATAAGCAGTGCTAAGGATATGGGCAGAAGAGAAGAAAACAGTGTGAATCTGGGGAATGTGGCCCACATGGAGTTTGCTGAAGTTGTTTTCAGTCATCTGTTCACAGGGTTTAAGAGTCCTGTAATTTCCACTCAACATTTGAAGCTGTTCCAAGCCAGTAAAATAAAGACATTACAAAACAAAATCAGGCAATTCTTGCAGGTTTTCTGTGATGCCTCTGGATTTGCAAAGATTTTTATTCTCTCAGAAACTCTAGAAGGATGTGTTTTATCTAAGACATTCAATATGTGACCAAGTGATTTGAGGAAAGCTAAAATTTTATTGTGAACTTGATTACTCCTTTTCAAGACAGCAAAATAATTATCTGCTTTATATGTCTTATGAAATAGATTTTCCCAAACCAGTAGTTTTTCCTGCATTCTTACACTTAACTACTGCACTCTTCCTGGGCATCTACAGGTCTGAAATAAATATAAATGAAAATGGTGCTAGAGCACTTCTGCTCCATCTTACTTAGTTAAAGGATCGTATGATGTTTCCCAGTGTTTGCAGATTTCCCCCCACTTTTTCTCAGTTACCTGGCAATCTTAGGGTTAATCAAGTGTGGATTTGGATTCAAATTCAAAGTTGCAAGCAGAAATGTGCTTAATGATCTCATCCTACCTCTCTCCCCTTGTGACCCAAGCACTTAGCCAAAAATCACGTTACTGGAGGTTGTTCTGTAGTATACAGCCAGATGTCTTCAATGCAATCTTTCATATTTACAAAGAAGAGAGAAATTCCTTTTTTCCCTGAATATAGAGAAATCAAGCAGAAGGTAGCTGTTTGCTTACAACTTAAAACCTCTTTCATCTTATACTAAATGAAGTTTAAAATTGTTATTTCCATTCTGTTAGTATTTCTGTGGATCAGGTTTTGTATGTTCCTTCTTTTCCAAGCTTTTTTATTTTTGTTTCACTGTGAGGCAAGTGATCCTTCAAGGAATGAAATCACACCAAACCTCTTTGTGTTATTACTCTGGGCAGCAGAGAGTGCCTGCATTGATGCTAGGGCCATATTTGTTTCAGCTGTAAATAGGCTTAACAGAGCTCAATGGTTTTTTTTTGCTTGTGAGCTATTATGCTCATGGCACTTCATCCTCATACTGTAACACCAGCCCTGTCACTAACTTCTAGCTGGATGACTGATCTTTACATAAAACAGAGAGAAAATCTGGTAAACTGCTGAAATGGGCATATGAACATTAACATCCAGGGTGAAGGTGTTGAAAGACACATGCGCTAAGTTTTTCCAGCACATTTAGTTTCTAGGCACCATCCTCAGAGCTACAATTACTCAAACACAAACTATGTATTAGGATGCAGTTGTTTTACACATCTGTTGACAGAGATATCCTCAGAGGTACTAAACATGCCTGTTCTTCACCTACTCCTCACCTATGCTCTATGGATCGCACCTAAGCTTTTTCACAGCTAGGAAATATTAACCTAGCAGAGTGTCTGGAACTTGCTGCAGTTCACACTGGCTCTATCTGGCTGAGCTGTTTATTTCTCCACTCCCAACACTGCTTTCTACCCTCGTGGCTCTACTGTAACAATTCTGAAGCATCTCTTTTCTCTACTCCAAACAGACAGGATACAGAGATCTTGCAAATGTTTTTGCTCCACTCAGTTCCTTGCTTCCATGAACTGTGTAGCTTTTAGCAAGGAGGGACCTGGTTCAACCTTGGTGATAGTCAATACAAATTTTTCATTTAACAGGAATACACTCAGGCTATTTTGAAAGAGGACATGAAGCCAGCAGATCCATAATGCTTCCAGTACCTGCCCCATGCTAAACTGCTGCTGCAGCAAAACGTTTTTTTTTTTTTTTTTTTTTTAACCTACCCATATTAAGAACACTGGATCAATCCTTTCCCACCAAGCATTATCTGCTGAGAGTTTGGGATACAGCAAGTAGCTTCAGTAGCTCAGACTGTGAAAATCACATTCCTTATCATCTCCCCAGATGGTCTAGAAAGAACATTCAGACAACACACAACAGAGATAAGCTTAATTTTTCCAAGGAAAATATACTGTGGAATTCTCGCACATCTGGGGCACTTTCTCATTCTCTCCTAAAACAATCCAGTGCATTGAAAAATGTCCAGTTGGGACCAATTTTTTATCCTACCACACATAGAATTCTGGAGTCAGTCTAATGAATCTGATGTTGTTAATAGCTCTAAATTTATACTAGGGCACTGGAGAGCAGACTGAACTGTGATCTCTAGGGCAGCATGGGAAAAATCTGTTTGTGTTGAATACTTATGCTGCCTGTCACTCTCTTTGTTTTCTACTTTATCTATATCTCTTTTTGAAGGATAGCATTCTGGACTTGGAAAAACAGAAGAGGAAAAATACAAAGGCAACAAAATAACTCCAAAATCTTAGCAGCTTAGCTATCCCACCATCTGTTTGAAAGGACAAAACATCCAAACATAACTTGTGGTCCAAAAGCCATGCCTGCAAATAGGAAATGGTGCTACAGTTGAAATTCTCTGCCACACATTTTAGATCTAAATATTACAACAACAACAACATAACTACCACATTTTACCACATTTAACAGATATTCAAAGAGCTAGGCGATAACTCAGTTCCTTTACTGTTGTTTAGAAGTGAAACCTGAGAGCAGAGAAGAGATGGGGAACGAAACCTTGTGTTAAGCTGGCAGGCACCAGTGAATAAATGGCTGGCGTTTGCAAAGCTGCATTGCAGGGGAGCTTTTAACAGTTGTCCACTGCCAGCTGATGTCTCTTTAAGCATCACTGCCAAGACGCCAAAACTGGAAGCAGGTGCAGGGGCAGAGGAGCTGAATGTGCAAAGGGAGAAAAAAAATAAAGAACAGAACTTCTGTTGTTAAAATTCTGCTGCCTTCTTTAAGACCTAGACAAAGCTTTACTTTAAACTTGACTAATAATTTTTATTGTGATAGACCTCTGCCTGCCGTTAGACAATCCTCTTATGTTTATTTACTGAGCTAAAAGATTTTTGCTGTGTGTTGCATTTTTTTTATTTGTTGTTATTGTTTTTTTCCTTCCCCTGTAAAGCCTTAGATTGTCTGAGAGAATGCTGTATCCTGATTATACCAGTTTTCCTTTGGAGATTGTGAGCATCAGCTTCTTAATGCTCCTTGTTCCACCCCCAAGCAAGCTGATTTTTACAGACTCCCACCCCCATTAGTCCAGGGCCTGGGAACAGATCTGTTTCCCCAGCTCAGGTCTCTGTCTTCAGTGTGCCATGTCACCAGTTCAGGACCTTATTATGCTGCTGTCTGATAAGATGCATGGCAGGAAACGAGAGGTGCTAAGGATTTACAGTCTTAAAGACACAAATGCAGTGTGCCAGTCATGTTTTTTTGTGAAATGGCTTTTGCACCTTTCCTTGAGATCAGTTATAAAAGGTAAGAAAAGACAGGTATAGGCACATTACTGCTTGAAGTGCAAGATAGTGGTAAGTTTTGAAAGAAAATTCATAAGATATCTAGGTTACTGTTGGAATACCTGAAAGATAAAATAAATTCCCTAATAATAAGGAAAACACAGCCAAAATAATAAAATTTATTTATATAATAACAAAAGACCAAAACTTCGAAATATACTTGGCAGAAGGTGGGAAGTTTTTCTTCAGTACTTTGCTAAGAACTTTGCCTGTTAGTCATTTAGCAGTTATTGTTCTCACAGATTGAAGAAAAGGTGTGCCACCTTCTAGTCAGAGCTCAGAATCTGGTCTTTGTTGTTCACTGTCCTTAAAAAAAATCCTGCTATTCTCAGTTACAAGATGTTCCTTTCTGCTTTGCTTCTCTTGTAAAGAAAAGACAATAGCTAAAGCTACACGTGTCAGGTTAAAAAAAAAATCTCCATATGTAGCTGCTTCTGTGCGTGTCATGTTTTAAAAATCATCCCTTTCCCATATTCTAAATAATATTATTTTAAATCATGAGAGTAAGCTTTATTTTTTTTTTCCCTCCTTTTATATCTCTCAGACAAGACTGTTGAAACTATTTTGGTCAGTGTCTTACTGTTTTGCACAGTCCTGACTATGCCTTAATTTTCCATTTATACAGATTAATTTGAAGGAAAAATGTCCCCTTTTTTATCAGTTTATACTGCATAATAAACCTTGTTTTAATTATTACATTGACAGTGAATTTTCCTCTTTAACTTTTTCTTCATATACAACTACTATTTAGTTTCCCTGTTTGAAAATACCCAAGAAATTAATCACCAAGATATAGATGAATCTTTATTTCAGTCCATAACTCATCTTTTCTTTATAACAGTACCTTGTCTGGAAGGTTTTAAGGAACTGGGGTAAAATGCTATTCTTCCTCTGGAAGGAATTCAGCTGGAAGTGAAAACATTCAGTCTGCTTCAGGATCAAGAGTGTACAGAATGCACCACAGTACAAAAGAGAATTTATAAATCAACAATGAATCATTTCTGAGCATTGTTCAGTATTAGTAGTCCTTCAAAATAATGAAATGGATGCAGACTCTGTAGGATTTTCAAAACAGCCACCCTAGGCTTTCACTGTATTCCTTCCAATTCTTATACCCTGTGTAGTCTTTAACCAGATGAAAGATGAGATAGATACTCAAAAGAATGACGCCGGTAGTTAGAGCTTGTTATAAAACGCACCAAAATGTTTGATAAAATAAACTTAACTACCTAAACCTGTTCTCTTTTCTGTGAAACACCATTGCATATGAGGGAGCCCAAATGAGTGAGAGCACTGTGACTTTCTCAGCCCACAGGCTTTTCTTAAATCCTGCCTGTGTCCTTGCTATAGCTATGCATGGGTGGTTTTGACAAGTCAGCAGTTCTCATTACATACCAAAGAGAAGTTGTCCAACGTCTCTTCATTTGCAACAGGCTAGGCTGAAACAGAAGTGTGGGAGATACAAGTGGTATGCATCTCCTGTCCCTGAGCAAGCTTCCAGGACACGCACTTAGATGAAGCTGTTCAGACTGTGAGATTTAGGTGGAGTGCCAACAGCAAGGAGATGCACTTATAGTCTGTTCTGATGAATCGTGTAAGGCAACAGGGAAGGGTGCAGTGCTACAGCCACTGCAGGCTGGTGGGCTCTGTGCAGAAGATGGGTATGAAGCCCAGAGGAATTAAACCGGAGACATATTTTTCTGCTCTTCATTTTAATCCTGGAACTGACATACTCCTAAACTGGTTTTAGGAGGGTTTAATTTGTTTGGAATAGAAATTATAGTTCAAGAGATTAACAGAGCAAAATGGAACACTGCATCTTTAAGCACTTGATCCATGCTACACTCTGCCATACCTACCCTGCTTTTATTTCTGTAGCACTCAAGAAGGCATTTGAAACTCCAACCATTTTGCAGTTTTTGTGCATGATTGAAGTTTAAAACAATGAGTGTTCTGAGATAAATATATATATATATATTTGTGTGTGTAGATAGATAGGTACATATACACAGACATGCACTCACTAACAAAAGCACAATAGCTCATTTATAAAGTAATGAAAATGCTAATGGGTACATTTTCTATAAACTGTACTAGCTTAAACATTCAGCAATAAAGCAGAAAATAGTATAGTTATAAAAAAAAATAAAAATACAGCCAAGGCCTATTAAATGAAACCATAGATGAAGTGAACTTATGTCATCAGTCTTTGAATTTTGTACATTTTGAACAGCATCCAAAAATTATAATCCACTGTTTGAAATATTATATCAGTGGAGAAGGAGAAATGGTCTCCCTATTACAAATTTACAGCCTCAAACATTCACATCCTACTGTAAATATATCACATACTGTATCATGTTGCTTATGGAAAATGACTTTTTTTTTTTTTTTTTCCCTTGGCTTTTAATTTTCTAACCCTTTTGCTGAAAATTAGTGTTTGGCAGAGTCAAGACTGTAATTGTTCCTTTCCATTTCACTCTGCAGGAAATATGCTTTCCCTGATCTAAAATAAATTATTTTATATTTCCATATTCACCCTGATCTGTATACACAAATAATGAAATTTAATGCACCTTGAGGATCATGGGACTGTATGTGTGCCTGTGCTTTCTTGGTCTCTGAACTACACTATTTGTGTTTAGTACAGTGGTGCCTTTAATGATCTTTACATTTATAATGTGCTGTTTGGATGAGCTAGACATGTTGTGTCTAAAAACATACTAATAACAATATAACAAAGTATCATGCTAGCTTGGCTTTACCAATAACCAGACTAAGTAACAGGATAAGGAAAAATCACCATAATTAGAACTAAACATGTCTCCTGCTGGATATATCATGCTGGTAGAGTGCCAACAATACTCCAGACATACTCAGCACCTTCCAGGTTGTGATCCTTAACTATTTAAAGCACAATTTCTATAATAAAACACTACATTAAGTCAAAATTATTTTCTGATGTGTTTTGAATATATAAAATCAAAGCCTTACTTTGATCTTTTCTTCTTTTACATTCTGGTAAGTTTTTGATCCTTAGTGTAGTAACGGAGGAGGTTAGCAGAACTGCTACTTCAGATTTCTAGAGAGCAGATTTTAGCCTATTGAGAGACCTGGGTGACAGAGGCTGGGAGGTGGTTCTGAAAGGCAAAGGAGTCTGGACACGTTTCTGTGTGACGTGATTTAGGTGTTCCTGCTCCGGCAGGGGGATTGGACTAGATGACCTTTCAAGGTCCCTTCCAATCCCTAACATTCTGTGATTCTGTGATTCTGTGAGTCCAGGAAAGCTGGGCCTTGCTCAAGAATGAAATCTTAAAGGCCAATTGTTCCCAGGGTACCCAGCCCCCTGAGTTGGGAGAGGCTGACATGGAACAAGATGAAGCTTCTATAATCCAGTGGAAAACTCTAGGTAACCTTCTACATCTTTAGAACGTTGATAAGTCTATGGGACTGGATGGGATTCATCCAAGGGTGCTGAAGGAGCTGGTGGAAGTGCTTGCCAAGCCACTTTCAATACTTTACCAGTGGTCCTAGCTAAGTGAGAAGGTTCCAGTTGACTGGAGGTTAGCAAATGTGACTCTAATCTACAAGAAAAGAAGACCCAGGGAATTACAGGCCTGTCACTCTGACTTCAGCACCAGGAAGGCTATGGAGCAGACCATCTAGAGTGCAATCATATGGCACATACAGGACAACTGAGTGATCAGAAGCAGACAGCTTGGGTTTATGAAGGGTAGGTCCTGCCTGACTAACCTGATCTCCTTCTATGACAAGATGGCTCACTCATTAGATGAGGAAAAGTCTGTGGTTGTTGTTTATTTGGATTTTGGTAAAGTGTTTCTCATTGACTCCCATACTATCCTCCTAGAGAAACTGGCTGCTCATGTCTTAGACAGCTTGCTGGGGGAAGTGTCTGTATGGCTGGGATCAAAGAGTAACAGTGAATGGAGTTGAATTCATTTGGCAGCTGGTTACCAGTGGCATTCCCCAGGGCTCACTGCTGGGGCCAGTTTTATCTGGATGAGGGGATCAAGTGCACCCTCAGTAAGTTTGCAGATGACGCAAGTTAGGCAGGACTGTTGATCTGCTTGAGGGTAGGAAAGCTTTGCAGAGGGATGAATGGGCCAAGTCCAATCACAAGACATTCAAACAAAGCTAAGTGCCAGGTCCTGACTTTGCGTCACAACAACTCAGTGCAGCAGTGCGGAGTTGGGAAAGAGTGGCCAGATGGTTGCCTTCCAGTAAAGGACCTGAGGGTGCTGGCTGACACCTGGCTGAACATGAGCCAGCAGTGTACCCATGTGGCCAAGAAGACCGATGGCATCTTGGCCTGCATCAGAAATAGTGTAGCCAGCAGGTAGGTCTAAGGGAGTGATTGTTTCTTCGTACCCAACACTGGTGAGAGTGCACCTCAAACACTGTGTTCAGGTTTTGGGCCCCTCACTATGAAAAGGATATTGAGTTGCTTGAGTGTGTGCAGAGAACAGCAATAAAGCTGGTGAAGGGACTAGAGAACAAGACTTACGAGCAGCAACTGAGGAACTGGGGTTTAGTTTGGAGAAAAGGAAGCTGAGGGGAGACCTCAACACTCTTTACAACTACCTGAAAGGAGGTCGCAGATAGGAGGGTCTTGGTCTCTTTTCTCAGGCGCCAAGCAATAAGACGTGAGGAGATGGTCTCAAGTTGTGCCAGGGTAGGTTTAGATTGGATTGCTAACATGTTAAGATAATAAGACATTGTTCATGGAGAGGGTGGTCAAGCAATGGACTGAGCTGCCTGGAGAAGTGGTGGAGTTCCCAGGTATTGTGTGGATGTGGAACTGAAGTTTTGTGATGGGACTTGGTAGATCAGGTTGATGGTGGGACATGGTGATCTTGAAGGTCTCCAACCTAAGTGATTCTGTAATTCTATAATACTCCAGAACCTTCCAGGAACTCAGCACCTTCCAGTTTAGGTTCCTTAAGTGTTTGGGGCCCAATTTCTGTATTAAAAAACTATATTAGGTTATCATTACTTTCTTGTGTCTCTTGAATACATAAAATCAAAGCCTTACTTTAAGCTTTTCTTGTTTTATATTCTGGTAAGTTATAACAGGACTGTTCCTCTGTAGCATAAAAATGACAAAACTTGTTTAATTTCCCCTTCAGCATTTTCCAGCAAGTATCTATTTTACTGTTTTTTTTTTTTTTTTTTTTTTTTTCCAGTGGGAAAACAAATATTGCCTTCTAAACGGCTTGCAAAGTACTTAATTACTCTTGAGTATGGCAAGAGAGAAAAAATTCATAATTAATGTCTTCAATATTCATAATTAATGTCTTCAGTAGTAAATTTCTACAATATATTGCTTCTTTTTACACTTGTGATCTATCAAAAATATTCTTCTAATTCTGTATATTTTGGGCAGCATCATTTCTCCGATTTAAGAGTTATATATTCTCTTACAGCTATTTGTGTAACTTTTACAGTGTTAAAATGTAGTATTTGTTTTTCAAAGCTGTTTTCCATCAGCACCTGGTAATTGCCATATTTCATGTAGTTATGAGATGGAGAATGGAGGAGGGTGTCATAGCATCATAGAATCATAGAATATCCCGAGTTGGAAGGGACCCATAAGGATCATCAAGTCCAACTCCTGGCACCACACAGGTCTGCCCAAAATTTTAGACCATGTGACTAAGTGCACAGTCCAAACGCTCCTTAAATTCAGACAGGCTTGGTGCAGTGACTACTTCACTGGGGAGCCTGTTCCACTGTGCAACTACCCTCGGTGAAGAACCTCTTCCTGATGTCCAGCCTAAACCTCCCCTGCCTCCTGCCTCGGCTTGACACCATTGCCGCGGGTCCTACCACTAGTGATTAAAGAGAATAGGTCGGTGCCTGCCCCTTCTCCCCCCCTCACAAGGAAGTTGTAGACTGCGATGAGGTCTCCCCTCAGCCTCCTCTTCTCCAGGCTGAACAGGCCAAGTGACCTCAGCCACTCCTCTTATGTCTTCCCCTCTAGGCCCTTCACCCTCTTCATCACCCTCCTCTGGACACTCTCCAATAGTTTCACATCCTTTTTGTACTGTGGTGCCCAGAACTGCACACAGTACTCGAGGTGAGGCCGCACCAGCGCAGAGTAGAGCAGGACAACCACTTCCCTCGACTGACTAGCGATGCCGTGCTTGATGCACCCCAGGATACGGTTGGCCCTGCTGGCTGCCAGGGCACACTGCTGGCTCATATTCAACTTGCTGTCAGCCACAACCCCCAGATCTCTGTCTGCAGGGCTGCTCTCCAGTATCTTGTCGCCCTGTCTGTACATATAGTCAGGGTTGCCCCGTCCCAGGTGCAGGACCTGGCACTTGCTCTTATTAAACTTCATGCAGTTGGTGATCACCCAAATGTTCAGTGTCCAATATAAGAAAACAGGAAGTCTGGCAACAAAATGAAAGAACACAAACAGGACATAAAAACTGCAAAGCCAGAATTGCTGTCAGCCAAGATGTATAGAACGGGAGTTATGGCTTCAACCTAGGGGGAAGCCAAAATGAAATAAATAATACTACTCCATATTGTTACATTAATTAAAGAGATAACCGAAATGAAAAAGTTCCATAACTCTTCGCTGTGCATAAATAAAACCCAAAAGGTAATGTACATTAATACTGTATACATTTGCCGAGATAATTCATGGTGGTTCTCTTCTCAAGCATGGATGGGTTTTGGTAATTGCACCCGATAGGCGTTGTAGCCAAGGAGAATGAAATGTAGATAAGAAAAAAAGAAAAAAAAAAAAAAAAGGGTTTGCCCCTGTACAATCACACCTTCTCCTATAAACTCTTGAAGTAGGGCTCAAACAGGCCACCATTTATTGCTCAAGTTGGCTGTTGGACCACTATCCCAAAAGAAATTCACATAGAGCATTTTTTTTTTTCCGCCTTGTGGTATGCAGTTTTTAAGCTAAATTTCCTCTGCACATCCTCCTTCTTTCTTCACTACCCATGTTTACCCGTATTTGCTCCCTTCTTGCAAAAACAACAGTTTATTTCAGCTTGTTGTACAGCTTCTTTTTCCAGAAATTTAGTCTGAATGTACTGCTTAAGCCACAGAAAATAATTCCTTCCACCTATGAGCATGTTTTGTGGTTGTGTTTTAATTTAAAAAAAAAAAAAAAGCTTTTACATAAAGAAGAGTCAGAATATCGGGAGCAACTCTAAAAGCAACTGGAAGAACTTTTAGATAATTTACTGTATGAGAGAAGGTAAAACATTGCAGGGTGAAGATGGCCTCTGCAGAGAGCTGCTCAAAACCAAGGCACTATTTAACTGCTTCTTTCTGGTAAAAGAGACTTAAATTTTTCATAGGATTTATGTGTAAGCCCTTTACATAGGCATTCCCTTTTTCCTTGTTTGTATGGGGAAAAATACATGATATGTCTTATTTCCTTACACATTAATGTTATGTTATTTTTTAATTTTATATCACATTTTATGTTATTTATTTTATATATATTATATATTATTTACAGAATTGCTGATTGACTGAAGCAAGAAGGGGCCTTTGGAGGCCATCTGGTCCAACCACCCTGCTCAGGCAGGGACTCCTAGTTCCCCAGGATCATTTGACAGACACCTTTTGAATAGCTCCAAGGATGGAGACTCTACTATGTCTGGGTAAATTGTGCCAGTGCTCCATCACGCCTGTAGTAAAAAAGAGTTTGAAAGAAACTTCCTATGTTTCAGTGTGTGCCTCTTGTCCTGGCACTGGGCACCACTGAAAAGAGCCTGGCTCTGTCCTCTTTATACCTTCCCTTCAGGCGTTTGTGCACATTTAAAAGATCCCCTCTGAACATTCTCTTCTCCAGGCTGTACAGTTCCAGCTCTCTCAGCGTTTCCTTATTGGAGGGATGCTCCAGTCCCTTCATCATCTTCACAGCCCTTTGCTGGACTCGCTCCAGTACGTCAATGTTTCTCTTGTATGGGGAGCCTGGAACTGGACACAGAACTCCAGGTGTGGCCTCACCAGTACTAAGCAGAAGGGAAGGACCACCTCCCTTGACCTACTGGTGGCACTTGTCCTAATGCAACCCAGGATACTGTTTGATTTACAAACAGTATCAGCCTCTCAATTTTGTGTCATCTGCACTTATATTCTACTAGATTCATATATATTATATGCATTGTTTTATTGTATTTTATTATAATAATACATCTCACTATGACATATAACATCATTATTTTCATGAATTTTCATAACAAAGTGATGCCTAGGCCCTGATGTCCTGAACATTTTATTTTATTTTATTTTATTTTATTTTATTTTATTTTATTTTATTTTATTTTATTTTATTTTATTTTTATTTTTATTTTTTGAGATGGAAACTAGTGCTCACAGGGAATGTCTTGAAATGGAGGTAAAGCTAACTGGGGTCTCACTCTCACTAGAAACAAAGTTCAGCCCAAGGCAAACATGAAGGAATTATACAACTCTATTACTTGTCAACAATAATTGTTTCCTATGAAAACTGATCAACTGTCAGGAATGATGAATTATTTCACAGGGAGTCTGGCAAAGACTATTTCTACCTACTGTACAAAAGACAAGTTTGTTCCCTAGCATTGCTGGGAATCTGTTTCTAACCATCACTAGGGTTCTTTAGTGCTTTTCTGATCACCTTGACTTGTCAGAGTACAACCCAAGGTGGACTGTGCAATTTACAATGAAGTCAATTGGAAGTGAGGGCACTCAGCAGTTGCAGATCTGCTTCCTAGTTCTCATGACCTGTGGGTCAGACAACTGTCATTAGCAGGATTAAATTGGCATAGCTTAAAATATGGACACACTTACGGGGAGACTTTTAAAGTTGAAGGAGGCTTTAAGCACCGACTTCCACAATAGTTAGCAAGTTGAGTGCCTGGATACCTTTTGTCTTTCACTACAAAGCTCATGCTTAATTCTTCTACTCAGTCACTGTAATTGAAACAGTTATTTCTCATTTTTTCAATTTAATTTAAAATTTCAAGGGGCACTGTCCCACAGAGAGAACATACGGGATTGCAAACTTTGTCATTTCAACAGGTCAGTGTCCCTTTATTTATTTGAGGAGAGCAAAGAATCCAAAACCACTGCTTTGTCTCTTTTTGAGGGAAGAGTTCTGTAGTTCAAAGAAAAGAAAACACTTATATTTTTCAATTTAGATGGTGAGTGGAATATACCATTGTACTGTGTACTTTCTCTGTTCAATGTCAACTATAATTTATAAATTACAGCTGAGTCAGAACCACATTTACGGATATGGTTCCAGTCTTCCCCCAGTGTTTGGGAGGTGTTCGGTTTTGGTTTTGTTTATTATTAAAATGAACAATAATAATATCCTACATAGCACATTTCATCAGTCAATCAAACGTTTTTACAAAGGAGTCATTATCCTAAATTTGTGAACGGGAAAATAAGAAACGGGGATACAATGGCATGTCCAAGACCAGTAAGGTCAGTGTTTAATTATCAGTGATAATTAAAGCTCCGCAAGTTCAGCTGTTTTGTTTGGATAAATCTCAAACTTTGAAGATTAATCTGAATATTCCTAATCATTTGTACTAAAACACTGAAAAAAAAAAGAAAAAAAAAAAAAGCCTGTTGTCTGTGGGAAAGAACACTTAGCTGTGACGTAAGGCAGATACAATGTGAAATTAATATATTTCATCAAGTTTTGCTTGACAATTGGTTATATATTGCATTTTTATATAAAATAAACATTTTCCTGAGGCAAAGGTTTTCTAAGGTTCCACTGGTGTGTTTCAAGCCAGATCATAATGAATTTGTTCCAACAGTCTTCCTGACCTTCCTAATTTTACCATTGCGATGAAGAGAAACAACTTAAGCATTTCTTTCTTTTAAACAACACTTATTTTGAGGTATCCGGTGATGTTATTCTATGTATTGCCCAGTTTTCTAAAACCCGCTGTTTTGTAAATGAGATTGTACAGCATTTCAGCTGTCTTTGTTTGTACTGTAGAGGCATAGCAATTCATAATGGTAATGGTTTCAAATGAACTATCATGCTTAAAATTCGTGGGATAGCAGAGACATTCTCTTTAAGTGAAGACAAGTTATTTTTGGTGTGGATGTGCAAAACCAGTAATTCTTAAATGAAAACATGAACAAATACAGATAATTTACATCACTTGCCTTGTGTCTGGTAGCAAGTTGATAGGGCAAGGGCAAATCATGTAATATTTATTCTATAACTCAACGTCAGATAGGTGTTTTTCCTTTGTGTATGTCTAAGATGGTTGTTTTGATGGGTGAGAAAAATGAGATAGGCCTCTACTTAGTGTGTTCATATATACTACCAAAAAAAAAAAAAGGATTAAAAATAAAAACAAAACGAAAAGAAAACAACACAACTTTTTTGTTAAGAGGAACTTTTATAACATTGATTTTTGAATAGGTTCAATGACCATAAATCACTGGCACTCCTTATTTTCAGAAATATAAACCAAGTGCACAGGTGAGATTATGGCCTTAGATTTGTTGTTTTAGCATGAATTACAAGTTCTTTTTAGAAACAAAACTGATGGTCATTTGCCAGAATTTGAATACAGAATGAAATCAAAAATAATGAAATGAAATGAAATGAAATGAAATGAAATGAAATGAAATGAAATGAAATGAAATGAAATGAAATGAAATGAAAAATACCCCAATTCCCTCCACATGATTATTCAATGTGTTAAAGAGTTGTGTTTGTTGGCAAAATTATGACCTGTAAACTCAGTTCGTCTTGTATATATTCACTTATGTCTGGTTCTTTCACTGAATTCTTACACCCATAAGAATGTTTCACATTCAAACCAGTCAAGGAATGTGAAATTTCAGAGTGGTTTTTGTTTTGCCTTCTTATATAAAGAATGAATTTGGTCTGGAATATGATATTGCAAGCTATGCGTGTATTAGAGATTTTGTGCAAATATTTAAAGACCGATCTGATCTATCTTCATATTTATATAATTAGTTCAAACTCAAAACAACTAAAAAGTGATTCTGCTCAGAAAACTGCTTACAAAGTGATGATGTCTTAAAAGTGTTCCAGCAAAGTATGCTGAGCTTTCACAATAAATAAATAAATAAATGGGATCAACGGCAATGACAATTGTTTTCTCCAAAATTTAAACTCTGATCAATTTCTCACACATCATTGTTATTAATGGTCTGCAAAACAAATTCTATCCTAATTTTTACTTCAGGCAAGTCACTTCAGGCTTTTGCTTCCATGGAGATTGGCAGATATGTGTACCTATAGGAATTTTTATATAATGGGAAAAAAAAGAGAATCCATCTCAGAGCCTCTGTTTTAAAAAGTTTCATGATCTTGCATCTCTGGTGGAAGTCAAAAAACAGAAAGATTGCCTGTGTCCATAACTTAAGTAAAGGTGAGCCTGAACCTACTAATAAAGGCAGTTATTAAATAAAGAACCACAGATTTCACATAGTTATTTATCAGAGGTGTATTATACTGTAATCATTTTTTAATCATTATTATTTTTAAATAACTTAAAATTCCTTAAAAATAATAATAATAAAAAACACAGACCTAAAATGACCAACGTGTATTTTAATGGTACTATAAATAATAAATTTGGAATGAAACATCCACTGATGTCAAAACATATCAATAGACTTTCTAAAAGATGTTGCCAATAAAAATACTCCAGCCAGTATTTTTGTTGGCACACTAGCAGTTCCTTGTATGTCATTATGAGCCTAATTTCTTTGCTAAAATTTTGCATAATTAGAATACACATTGCAGTCTCAGATGAAATCAAGAATGTACTTTGTAGTTTAACTACAGATGGATTTGAGTCAAAGGTTTGGATAAAGTTCCAACCTTTTTCAAAGCCTTGGGATGTTTGGATCTGGTATTACGGTAGTTATTTACTCCAGTGTGGTCAATGGAGACATTCTTACAGGGTTATACAGAAACTGGATCAGGCTCTCGGTGTAATGGAAATGGACAGTGGTACACAGTACCATAAATTTCTTCATTACAAGTGCACAAACTGTAGAGCTCTGCAAAGAAAAATTACTTAGCATTGATACTTAGATTAGAGAGTAAGCATATTTCCAGCTGAAGAGTTCTGTTTATAACTGTTACTATCAAGGCAACAGGAAAATAGCAAATATCAAAAAAGTTGAAGGATTTGGTCTTGCTCTATTTGATACACCAGCTGAGTATAAAATAAAAATGTGAAAAAAAAAAGTTATTTTGCATGGTTATTAGATGAATTTATTCTTTATAATAAATACATCAGTCACTTACCTTCAGATATAAAGAAACTGACTGTGCTCTTTGTTAAGATCTGTAACAATTCTTACTTCTCAATGAAGCTTGTTTTTCTAGCCAGAGGGAAAAATAATAGCACCATATCCAAAATCTGTCCAGAATAAACAGGTTTTGGCTTTTCTCTAGCTAAGAAAACTATCCAAATCAATTTAAATCACATTTTATTCAACAGAAACCAAACAGCAACACACTTCTTTGGAGATAAATTCTATATGACTACAATTTAAATAGGAGTCTACAGCCCAATTATTAAGCTCTCTCACCCAGGATTTCATAATGGAAAAAATAGAATCAGTTGTATGTGTGTGTTCACACAGGAATATTAACCATCTGCACAGAGCTAGGTAGCTAGTAGTTACATAAATTGGGCCAGATTTTCATCCAGAGTTTCCACAGACATACACAACAGCTGAAGATACGTACTGCTATTTTCCTACCTGTTTTGTATGTCACAGACAGTTGGCCATCGATTTTATCTGTAGCCTAATGTTTGTACAGCAAACATAGATATGTGTGTATTGTGTGCAAGTTTCCTCTTAGGTGATTGTATTACAACATCTTGCAGTTCTGGGCATACCAATAAGGAAGCATCATGGAATTGGCACTAATAGTTTTGAAAAGAAAATTACTTCCACAGAGGATATGTTAATAACAGGAACTGAGGTTGTGTTGAAGGAAATACATAACATAAAGGGAATAAGTAAACAAATCCCTCACATATCTTCCAAAGACTTACCTCATCAGACTGGTAAGGTTCAAGCAGGATAACTATTCCCTTTTCATTTGATTGAATATTAATTTTATGGAGGAAAATGCTGAAACATGTTGAGATGTCCTATCAGGCTATAAATACTCACACGTTCATGTTAATATTCAAATATTCTGCATTCTTATTCTTCTGCAAACTGCTGTAGCAGTTTTCTGTGTCTTTCACAGGCCTCAGAAATTTTGGAAACTTCAGAGAGAACACTTCTGTAAATGTCTTCTTTCCAGGATTCACTAAAGTAGTCCTGTCTATAGAAGTGGTATGCCAAGGCATTGAAGTGCTAAGTTCAGATAGTACATGCATGCTGGGAAAAGGCTAGGCTGTGCTGTGGTCTGCATGTGGTCAGCATAAAATCTATCCATTGACTTTTGGGTAGAAGAGAGGAGAAAAGGTGTAAAGGCTCTGTTACCTAATAGCTTGCAAAGCTACTGGGTAGAGAAAAAGGAACATAAGTTTACACCACCACAAGTTTAAAAATATCTTTTGTTCTTTGCAAAAGTCAGAAACTGAAGCACTCAGAGACTGTCATCTGTCACGCATTCAAAACTAAGTATAGCAGGGCTACTACAATGCCAGAACTCTGTCAAGTCTTTTATGGAGCTCAGTTTTTATGGATCACTTACAATGAAATGGCACTTCACTATCTAAGGTCTTTCAGCTCTGTCTTTCTTAATGAGAAGAGTGTTAAGACGAGTGACATTTGAAATTTTGATTTTGTTACAAGACAGTTATCATTTGGGAAGCAGGCAAAAACCACTAGCTTATTTAATGAGTGATACTGAGGCGATACTTTAGTTGCTCTTTCCACTGAACAAGTTTTAAATCCAAGGCTCAGAAGTCAAAATAATAATAATAATAATTCCGAGTCAGGAAGCAGCAAGACTTGTGGCACCATAAGATAAGATGAACTGGGAGCTGCGGGTGACACATCAGCAAAGGGATCACAAAAACTAAACCATAATAAGGAAGTGTTTCTGCAACCGGGAGAGACTGAGGATGACAGGAAAGAGGGAAACATAAAGGAGTCTATAACTGTCTGGGTCCCGTGTTTGACCTTAAGGGAAACAGTTCCAGAGGTTTGCCCATGGGCAGGTTCCTGCCCGTAACAATGACTATGGCTGGGATGGGTTGGGGCCAGGTGGGGTTCTGGACACTTCAAACTCAGTGATCACAAAAACTAAAGGCACATGGGTTGGACAGTGCACCCACCCCAGGAGGGTGAAGGCAACTATGTGATGACAGGGTGCTGGCATAGATGCCTCCTGACAGCACTCATTTTTCAGTGGTCTGGACAGTTTGTTCAAACCAATGACATTTATCACCATAGTAAAAGCATGATCCTTTCATCCACCTCCGGCTTCAGTCTTGGGATATCGGATTATTAGGCTTAGTGGTACCCACCTCCATGGGCACTTCCTTCTGTGGGTAGTAAGAACGATGGGGAAAAGTGCAGCTGGGCTCCTTCAAGGGCTGGATTGCAGTCCTTGGCATGCTTTCAGGCACCTCTCCAAAGTGAGGTGCTGGGTGAGCTCTCTCTAGATCCGGGTGCTATGCCAGCCTCTGTCTGGCTCCACCTCTGCCATTTTATCATTGTGGGCCTCAGCCAGCCCTAAGCTATAATAGATTATAAGGACTTACTCCCCTCCATCCAGTTCCCACAACCAGCTCAACAAACTGCAACGACCCAGCCACAGGAACCTCATGGCTGTGGGGTCAGCCCCTGGCACAGCTATGGGGCCCATCCCCACAGCCTGGGTGTGGGACCCTTAGCCTGTCTGCGGCCTGAGGCTCAGGAGGTCGCCCTGGGAGTGGAGCCTCTGTGGTGGGTTCACACTGATAGGTAGCTGACCTCCACCATGCCACTCTCTTCTTCCCCACCCTCAACAGAACGGAGGGAGAAAACAAAGCTTGTGGGTTAAGATAAGAATAAAGATTGCTCCACAATTACCATCATGGGCTAAACAGACTCAAAATAAGAGAGGCTAAAGTAATTTATTGCCTATTACTAACAAACTAGAGCAGTGAGAAACTGAAAGCAAACTAAAAACACCTTTGCCCTGTATACCACCTTCTACCTCCTTCCCCCGAGCAAGTGCAGCAGAATGGGAAATGAGGGCTGCTGTCAGTCCCTGATGCTTCACTTCCTCTCCGCTGCTCATTCACAGTCCCTCTCTGCCTCTGCTCCACACAGGGTCCCTCCCACGGGATGCCGTCCTTCCCGAACTGAACCTGCGGGGGCTGCCCACAGGCAGCAGCTCTCCAAGCACTGCTCCCACACGGCTCCGTACCACGGGGTCCATCCCCCAGGAGCAAACTGCTCCAGCACGGGTCCCCCACGGGCGGCAGCTCCCCCCAGACCCCCTGCTCCTGCGTGGGCTCCTCTCCACGGGCTGCAGCTCCGGCCCGGGGCCTGCTCCTGCGGGGGCTCTCCATGGGCCGCAGCCTCCTCCAGGCCACATCCACCTGCTCCACCGGGGGCTCCTCCACGGGCTGCAGCGTGGAGATCTGCTCCGTGTGGGACCCATGGGCTGCAGGGGGACAGCCTGCTCCACCAGGGGCCTCTCCACAGGCCGCAGGGGAACTGCTGCTGCCTGCCTGGAGCACCTCCTGCCCTCCTGCTGCACTGACCTGGGGGTCTGCAGGGCTATTTCTTACTCCTCTCTCCTAGCTGCTGCTGCACAGCAGGATTTTTTTTTTTTCTTTCTTTCTTTAATCTGTTCTCCCAGAGGCCTGACCAGTATTGCTCACTGGCTCGGCTCTGGTCAGCAGTGGGTCTGTTTTGGAGCTGGCTGGAGCTGGTTCTAGTCTGACATGGGGCAGCTGCTGGGCTCTGCTCACAGCCCTGCAGTGACCCCCAGACAATGGCATGTAAGCCTTGACTACCAAAACCTTGAGATGTGCGCCCTATACAGCCACCCCTGTGGAGCAGTTCTGGAGCCAGAGACAACCCCACCTGGGCCCAGGTGCAGCGGCCTGCACACTGACCCCTGAGGGGCCCCAGCCCCATGACGGGTGGAAGCAAGGGCCAGCGCATGGAGGTGGTTTTGTGGGACCAGTGGTGCCTGCAGGGCCCATGTGACACTTACCAGCCCTCTCCTGTCATTTTTTCACTGATTTACTAAGCCAGAGTATTTGTGGCAGCTTTGATTTTTTTTTTTTAATTATTATTATATTTTTTTCCCCTTAACCAGGCCTGTTATTGGCAGTGTGTGAGCGTATTATCAGAGACAGAGTTTGATTATTGCATTTGAACGTACTGGTTAGCCAGGGGCAACTAGTTAATGGATTTGCAAAAAACATTTGTGCTGTTGATTTGTGGACCTATCAAAGGACACAAGGACTTCTTCTTCCATCTCCCCAGTTTTTGCTTATGATGCAAAACTCAGATAATGATATTGTAATACTGAAAAGCATGCATGAAATCAGAAATTGTCCATGCTCCAGTAGACACCGAGGAAGGGGTACACGTGGATAAATCCTTGTTTATTTACATGTATGGATTATAAAAGCAAAGTTTCCGTGTTTCTATATTGTCCTCAGGAGATGAGCTTTTGCTGTTTGGGTATTGTTGTAGTATGCATAGTTTTGCAAAATCACTTTTTCTTATATTAAAAAAAAAAATATGGAAAATTCCCAAAGCCATTGAAGTTTTGTTAGATTAATTCAAGACTGTATTTTGTTAAATAGACCCCCCCCAAAAAAAAAAAAACACTCAAAAAACCCACAAACAAACAAAAAAAACCAGTGCTACCACATGTATTTTCATAATTAATATCCAATTATTAGTAGGTAGTCAGAAGTTCGGAAGCAACATAAATTGATACACTAGTAATAAAATGCTTGCTGTCTATTACAACATGCATGGTTGGACCAGACGACCTTGAAAGTCTTTTCCGACCTTAGTGATTCTATGATGATTCTATGATTCTATCCCCACCAAGCTTCACCATTGCACTGGGATGTAAACTCATTTGTTTGCACTGATGAATTATCCTAGCCTGCAGCTCTCTCAATGTCTCTAGCAGAGTAATATTTTAGGGGCACAGCCAATCAGAAAGGATGTACATAATTCTCCCAGTATGGGGGTTCACATTTGGAAAGTGGCATGAGTGGGGAGGAAACTTGCTGAAATAACAATTTTACCCTTGGACCTTCATTAGCACCACTTCATATAGAGTGGTTTCAGGCCTCTGCACAGGCAATTTATATGGCTTCTTAAATAAAAATTTGTCGTATCACTGATGTTTCATTTGCAAATCCATGTACAAATATAATTTATGTCTGAATGATTTCTCATCTTTTACTTACTTTTTTGAGAGTGTTTTTGCCATTCAGCCATATGCATCTCTGCATCGTTGTCTTAGGCAGTCTGAAGAAGCTGAAGGGAAAAATGGCAATAATTTGTATTATAACTCTCTTACCTTCACCATCAACCTTGGCACCTCAGTATCCTGTCTGCATTATGTTAAAAGCAAGTCATTGACTTGAATATAAAAACTTTAGATTTATGAGTTCTGCAATTTCTTAGATTTCATATACTGGACCACTTAAAAACTTGAAAGAATCCAATTTTATATAGCAACTGACAACATAAAGGGACAGTTATTCGATTTATGTCTAAAAGTAAGGGCTAAAGTTTCAGGGTTGCCAAACCACTCACTTGAAAAATACAGTAACTACAGTTGGGAAAGAAATGAAAGAAACCCTCAGCATTCACAGTCATTCCCTAATAGAGCAATTCTGTGCTGTGTAGCGTTAACTTCTTTCATAGGCTACCCTGCTTATCAAAAAGAATGAGTCTTTGTTCCTAAATATGTATTAACCATAAATTAGTCACTCAGTGTAAAGATATATCCACACTAAAGAAAAATGGTGTAAAAAAAATAATGATCTTATAAGATGCCAATTGTTAAATGCCTTTTCTCCACTGATATCTTCTATAATTGTGTAACAGTCCTGTGTCTTGATGCAACTATGAAGCTATTGCTTTTGAAATTAGCTAATAATGTATGAAAAATAAGAACTTCATCCAAATTGAAATTATTGCTAAAAGCTAAGTTACATAATGAGGTTAGCCAGGAGCCAGCTTCATCTGAGAGGTCTGTGATGGGGCAAGGCTTATCTTGTATTCACCTTCACACCAGCAGCAAGATCAACACACAGAGTGCTTGACAAGGAACTCTTAGTTAAAGTTATTCAGAAAACAGTCCACCAGGAAAATATTGTTCTAGATGCTTGAATAAGAGACAACCAATTGATGAGTCCAGGGAAGAGCTTTGATAGAAAGAAAAGTCTCCACAGTAGACCAGCAGGAAAGGTACAGAGCTACTGTATCAGTAGCTGCAATGAAACTGGCAAATGAAAAGTCATTTCAAGCCAAACAACAAAGGAAGAATTGTTCCAAAACCACAGCTGGAATAGAAAAAATTATAGATGCTAGACTGGAACAGGACTTTTTCATTACACCAGAGTGAAATTTTGGTCCTGTGGAAAGGAATAAAGAAAACTTGTTAATTTAAGGATGGTCTTAAGATTTAGCATTAATCCAGACTGTGGTGCACTTCAGGAAGCTGCTCTACAGCTCTTACTGCCAAAATAATCTGCTAATCCAGTAGTTTACAACTACTTCAGAAATTAAAACACCTGTCTTGCTGGTAGGCATCATCCCAGCTCAGCCTCATTACTATGTTATCCCTGTCACTCCTACCCCAGGGAGTAGTAGAGAGAGCAGAGGGAGCAGAGCTGTGTTCGTCTCAGTGGAACCTGTTCCATTTCTTATGCCTGCTTTGTATTTCCTGCATTTCACCCACATTTACGGTATGTCTGTAAGGACTTTCTCTGTCTCTAGCTGTCCATACATCTTTTTCTTATTGTAAGAATCCGTAAGACTTTGAAGATGTAGTTAGATTTGCAAATTTCTCGGCCTTTGACAACAAACACAGTGTTCTTATTTTGAAACAAATTCTGCCCTGAAGCAAAAGCTGTTTTCCCACGTTTGCTCAACACAGAAAAATAGCTTTCGGCACTTTTTCCTCTGACCCTGCCTTCCATGCCCTCAACAAAACGGTTCCCTAATTTAAACAGCATGTTTATTTACCTATGAAAACAGAGTTCTGCTTTGGGGAAATGGGAATTGGATGTTGTAGGGCTTTGTGTTGCATCAATTTATATATATATATATATATATATATATATAATGAAATGTAAAATGCAGGACAGGAGAAGAGAACAGATGAAGCTATGCAAAGATCTGTCTTCCAGGAGACCCAGCAATGGCAAGTTCTCTGGGGTATGTTATGGAAGACAAGGGATGAGATACAGAACTGCCAGGAACCCAGGAACTTCTGTAGAAAGGATAAAAGGATATAATGCTTCTGTGCTTTTTCTGCTTTCAGAGTGTTTATAGGTAACACCTGGCTGGTTGTACCCCAAGTTACCTTCTGTATCTCTACTGTTAGGTAAGCAGGAGAGCTAATGCACCCTGACAGAAAAGGACAATAATAATAACAATAATAGTAATAGTTGAGAATTTTGTTAGATTTGCTATCTGGTTCCTTAGCATATCTAATACATTTCATTTTTTATGTCTAATTCCTTCGATTTTAAAAAGAACAAGTTAGTAATTGGCATGAGTCTTTATGGGGTTAAGGTGAGCACAGCCTACATACCACTTTAAGACCAATGAACAGAGTCCTTTTAGGCACAGAGAACAAACTGCAGTCATTTTAAATTTTCCACACATAGAGTTTGCAGTCAAAAATACTGTGAATGTTGAAGGTATAGCAATAGCCATTTTGACAAAGCCTGTAAAATCCAGACAGAGATATCCTGAAGGAACTGGCCTAGATGAAGCCTTGCTTCTGTCACATCAGTAACACAGACTATTAGGTGGGTCACTCATTTTCAATTCCAATTCTTGTGTTGCCAGAGCAAGTGAACTCCAGATGCTATCCTTTGTGATAAGGCAAATCTAGTGTTGCTGCTTAACTTCACATCCAAAATCCCCTCTTATCTGCCTGTCTGGTCCCATACTTAACTGTGAATCTATATCTTACAAACCCACATCTGAACCACCCCTGTTTATGACATTAACAATTAACAATAGTCTGTCATCCTCTGTCTGATCCAGTTCCTGCTGTGGCTCATCAGACTGGTCTAAGCTTAGTGCTTGAGCCTGGATCCACCTCTCATTCCCGATCACTGGTTGAAAACTTGTCATCAGCTGAAACCTCATTCTGGGCCCAAATCAGCAGCTTTGGTTGGAGACTCCTTTTGCTGTTAGGCCTTAATATGTGAGCCTTTCTCAGCTGTAGTTGCTTTCCTGCTTGTTCTTTATCTTTCTTTCTCTCTCTGTCTCTCTGTCTCTCTGTCTCTCTGTCTCTCTCTCTCTCTCTCTCTCTCTCTCTCCCTCTCTCCCTCTCTCTTATAACTACAGACCTGCTCTCATGTACCCATTTGGTTCTATCCCTCATTCATGGCACAATTTAAAGAAGACCTAGTGTATGGTTCTTATAAAAGTCTGGCAGATACAGTCTTCTCTTGGATATTTAATTTTTTTAATGTTCTCAGATAGGGGAAGTACTCTTCCTCTGAATTCTAGGAAACCATTTCAGGAACATGGAACAGACCTGAACATGAACATGTAGCTCATAGAAGTAGGGTGGTGACTATTGTAATGCAAAGGGCAATTGTAGCCAGGGCTTGGAAACCAATGCAAAATTTTTCAAACAAACAGACCTTGTAGGACTGGGTGACGTCTTTAATTCAAAATAAAATTTCCCATCTAAATAAGCCTGTTAGAACTGTGGCCTTCCAAAAGTATCATTACTTCCCATTTATGGTTACAGTTTATACTAATGCAACAGAATTTGCTTTTCATATTGATTTTGATGAAGAATTGCTTGGCAAAATGTTGGAAAAAAATTTATGTGTGCTGGAATTCTGTCCATTAAACAGGAGTAAATATCGGCATGTCGGTCATTGTTCATTTTTCCACTTAACATATGTATATTTTTATAATTATAATAATAATTATAATTATACACCTGACTTTTTTTTTAATAATAACTCAGTCAGTCATAACTGTGAAATATGATCATTAAAAAAGAACAATACCAATTTCCTTGTCTCTTTTCCAGCAAAGATATTTACCTGCTACCTGATTTTTTCTTTCTTCCTAGATTTAACATCCAAGTGGAACTAGTTGGGAAATTTTCCACTACTTTTGATCCAGACATGTAGCCAGGCCATTTAGGAGGCAGATATGCCTCAGTAATATTTGAATTTGGAGGAATGGCAATTTCTATTTTCAAATTCTAAGGTGACTAGAATCAAGTGTTAGTCCTTGCTAGTAGCACTTAATTATAACCAGAATATCTCTGCCTGAATTCTACTTGCTGTAGCACTTGTGCTTATGATTTACTATGCCCTAAACCATGTTACTGGGAGTTTTACATTAATAGCCTGTGGATGGAAGGGTTATAATGTAATTTTGAACTCCACATATAGCAGATGGCTTCTATTTTTAAAAGAAGCTATGACTGATGATTCAATAGAAAATGTCACAATGGCTTTGTAGATAAGGTAGTGGAGGGACCAAGGGAAAAGGGAAAAATTAAGCCAAGCCAGACTTAGTCCTGAAATCCAAATTGTTTCTGCAACATCTTAAGGTAGAAGGGACTTGGATAAATGCTGATCATGGAATACCTGATCAGATGAAAGAGCAATAGGTGGTCATATGCTAACCGGATTAAAGCCTGATCATGAAACGAAATGACTTGAAGGAAAGATGCCCAAAGTTTCTGGAGCACTGATCCAGGCTCAAGGCAGAGCCTTTATGTGTCCCCTAAATGCAAACTATACCAGAGTTCATCCTTGAATGCAGCAGAGTCATGGTTCATTCTCAGCATGGACACTGTTCTGTCCTCACAAAGCTTGCATGATGCATCGCTTAATCCTGAACAGGACTTTTGTGATGCTACACTGGGTAATAGATGTGCCAAAGAACTCGCTTTCTACCTTGTCAGGTTGTATTCAATTCTAAATTAGCCCTGTAGGTTGATCCAGCAAAATTGCTTATGTTACAGATTTGTTTAAATACTTATTTACTTGCTACACAGCTGCCAGAATCATCTGCTGGTGCTGCTTATCAACAAATAAAAACCTGTTTGCATGATTGTGATGTCTCTTCATGACAGAAGTGTTAGAGTATATCTATTTACATAATAAATATAGAGCTTTTAAACAAATTTCTCTGCTTTTGCATTATACGCTTTTTTTTGGGGGGGGGGGCAGATCTTTCTACTTTGTGTTTCTTTTAGACAGATTTTAAAACAATTTTGCATCTTTATGTGTTTTTATCTCTCACAATAATGTTTTAATCAGATTTACAATTTAGAACATATGTTACCATGTGCTAAAACTGTAAAATCATGTTTAATATGTGAAGAGCTTTCTTGAAAGGATTAATTTCCATCACAAAGGCACTGGGATGAATAGTGCTGCTTACAGAGTCATGTGCATTATGTTTTCTACCAGGCCTGGGTGGGGTGCTAGGTACTAACTTCTTCTATGAATGATTGGGAGTGGGAGACTCATTTCTGGAGCTACCTAGAAGCATGAATGTTGATACTTTATGGAGTGAAACCACTCTTTCTGTTCTGCTGGGACACAGTACATGAAGCAAACCTGTAAGATAGAATGCTCACTCACAAGCAGACAATTTGCCAGCCAAGTAGGTTGCATTTGGGGAAAGAAAAGATTAGGAACTGCCTACATACTGTAGAAAAATAATACCACCCCATCTGTTCCCACTTCCCAATACCTCTGCACTTTTCGGGGAGAGAACTATGAGATTTGCTCTGCCCTGGGGGAAGAAAAGCATGATAAAAATCTCTCGTTTTGGTGGGCCAGTGAACACAAACCTATATGTAGGTAACTCTTCTCTTTCTTCTCTGTGGCACTAGGAGATGACACATTCTTTCTTCAGAAGAGGAGAGCACATACTTTGGGCCAGAACAGTGTTAGGACAGGTCTGAAACCCAGGGAGACATAGTGAAACTTTGAAGCAGAGGTTGGAAGAAGAATGGTATTTCCTAGCTTTATAGACAGGGGAAGGGTCATCTCAAATTCTCCTTTCTTAACGTCCCACCCACCCTCCTTACCTATTTGGAAGAATGACAGTCCTCAGTCCTCTGGGATGTCCATCCTGCAGGATCATAATAGGGTCTTTATGAGGCTGCTTATTTTAGGGTTTCATTTTTTCCAGGAGTCAATGGACAGGCACATTTTGGACACATTTGGCAGTTTTGCTAGTAGCTACTTCTTTGACAGTTATTGGCTCAATAGCTCTAGAAAAGCTGGATCTGGAAATTCAAGCACAGGAATACAAAAGAAGTATCTTTCTGCTGTTTCCAGTTGGAGGAACAGAGGTGGGGACAGGTCATCAAGAAGGGTTGGTTTATTTAAGAAAATTCAGGTGTCAGTTCAAAGGAAATGTAGAGAGGGGAAAAGTGACAGAAAAATGTGGTCTGCTGGTTGGAATTGGATATAACAGAATGGACAGGAGAGGAGAGGCTTCTAAAAACGCAGATGAAGACAGAAGCAAAAGTACCCAGATAGGCATATTGTGTACAAGGGATTGGTCAGGTTTAGGAAGAAATGAATAGTCAAGAGAACAGCAAAGATTACATCAGGTTTATGAGAAGGAGGAAAAGGAAGACCATTAATATAGAGAGCTTTTAAAAGAGAGAAATTTTTCATGGTGGTAGGCAGTGGGAGTGGGGAGAAATGTCAGAAATGAGACAGGAAAAAAGGAAAGAAGAAAAAAAACATAGTTTACACTGGTTTTCATTTCTCAGTAATTACAGTGGGATGGTAGTAATTTGGAGTCCTTTCCATTTAGAATGCAGAATGTCAGTGCAGGATAAATTAAACCTCCGATATCTGAAAATCTTGCAAGTGGTGAGTTAGAAAGTTATAGACATCTTGTGCAACTTCCATGGGGTTTCATTTGCAATACCACACCAATTACACAGATCTTTCTATTCATAAAACACACTTGTGTAAGCATTACCATTCACAAATGACCTATTCTTGGAAGATGACAAAGACTTCATTGTATAGGGCTTTATAAAACAATTATAACAGGTGAAAAACTTCTGCATTCCTTTTTCATTATGTCTTAGGCACTTCTGGGAACAAGAAAGGTACTGAGTTACTTACATATCTAACCAGCGCCATGCAATTTTGAGCCTGACAAGCTAGTTAGTCCTCAGCTAAGCTAAGGGAGAATAATGCCGTCATTGTTAAGTCAGAAGCAAAAACTTGCAATTCTTTATATGTAGGTAAGTATATTGAAAATAGAGATGGTTTTATGCACCATGAAAACTGCTAGTTTACGCATCCTACCATTTCTGGTCACATCAAACTTTATGGGGTGTGAAGATGTACAGATTTCAATATAGGTAATGTATATGCAGTTGGAGTGGAGCAAGGGACCATGTCCATAACGATCTATCTCCTGCAGATTAATGTCTGGTGCAGGCAGGTATGTCATAAACTATGGCTTAATATGGAGAACCTCTCAATGTTTCCCCCATTGTCACTAATGCATTGTGTGCGCCTGTAAGAGATTCACAGTAGATGTAGGGCTATTGCTTTTAAACGTTCCCTCTGACCCAGATAATGTCAAAATGTCTGAAGCAGTCTATGCTCTTTTTAAAAAGAGCATCTCTAATGTAATGCAAATGCACATTGTGGGGAAATTCCAGCTGAGAAAATGAGGCCTTATATTTCTAAAACCATATACATGTCAATAGCCCATTATTCTCCAGTTTTAAATGTAATTGCAGCCCAGCTTGGAAAGAATTCCTGAAATAATAAAATACACTGAGTAGCAGTTACTGAGTCTTCCAGTTATTTAATGTTCCCCCTCTGCTCTGCAAAAAGAAAGAAAGAAGGAAAAAAAAAAGTGAAGAGAAAAAAAAGTGGAGGAAAGAATGGAGTGAGGAAGGGAGACAGAAGATAAAAGTGAAAATCATATCCTTTTCTTTAATGTGTTATTGGAACACTCTGTGCAAAAATATGCTGGGCTCCTAAAAGGCATTACAACATCAATGCATCTGAAGCTTTTGTATAAAAGTATCTCAGTCCAATTTTGTATGACAAATTATTTCCAGGCAATTAAGAATATTTATAATTGTTTTCTTTGGTTGAAACTTTCTTCTATTTCCACATTTCTTTTAAGCTAATGTTTTCTATAAAGCCTGAACAGCCGTCATTTTGAAAGAATTCTGTTTTAGTCATGTAAACTGCTGCTTGCAACCATCTTTTTCTGATAAAATTTTACATGTGCATACTACAGCCTTTATCTCCAGTATTGGTACATTTTAAGGTATCATTATTTCATTGTGGAGTTTCCCCTACCACCACCCTGGTCTTTCTTGGGAGAACTCCAAGAAACAGCTTCTGTGATTAAAAACAAAGTAGAAGACTATTGCAGTGGTGCTGAGCTGCAGTATTTCTTTCTTTTCTCTCTTTGCTTCCCTCCCTGCTTTCCCTTCTTAGCATCAAACTTCTTAGTAAGTGAAACTAAAATAGTTCAATTGCCAAGTCATATTTCTAGGGCAGAGAACATGCGCATGGAGCTCCTGGGGAAAAAAATAAAAAAGTGACAGAGAGAGAGACAGAGAGAGAGAGAGAGAGAAAGGAAGAAAGGAAGAAAGGAAGAAGGGAAGAAAGGAAGAAAGGAGGAAAGAAAGAAGGAAAGAAGGAAGGAAGGAAGGAAGGAAGGAAGGAAGGAAGGAAGGAAAGAAAGAAAGAAAGAAAGAAAGAAAGAAAGAAAGAAAGAAAGAAAGAAAGAAAGAAAGAAAGAAAGAAGGAAAGAAAGAAGGAAAGAAGGAAAAAAAGAAGGAAGGAAGGGAGGAAGGGAGGAAGGGAGGAACGGAGGAAGGATGGAAGGAAGGAAGGAAGGAAGGAAGGAAGGAAGGAAGAAAGAAAAAGAAAGAAAGAAAGAAAGAAAGAAAGAAAGAAAGAAAGAAAGAAAGAAAGAAAGAAAGGAAGGAAGGAAGAAAGGAAGAAAGGAAGGAAGAAAGAAAGAAAGAAAGAAAGGAAAGAAAGGAAAGAAAGGAAGAAAGGAAGAAAGGAAGAAAGGAAGAAAGAAAGAAAGAAAGAAAGAAAGAAAGAAAGAAAGAAAGAAGGAAGGAAGGAAGGAAGGAAGGAAGGAAGGAAGGAAGGAAGGAAGGAAAGAAAGAAAGAAAGAAAGAAAGAAAGAAAGAAAGAAAGAAAGAAAGAAAGAAAGAAAGAAAGAAAGAAAGAAAGTAAAAGGAAGGAAGGAAGGAAGGAAGGAAGGAAGGAAGGAAGGAAGAAGGAAAGGAAGAAAAAGAAAGAAAGAAAGAAAGAAAGAAAGAAAGAAAGAAAGAAAGAAAGAAAGAAAGAAAGAAAGAAAGAAAGAAAGAAAGAAGAAGGAAGGAAGGAAGGAAGGAAGGAAAGAAAAAGAAAGAGAAAGAAAGAAAGAAGAAATGAAAGAAAGAAAGAAAGAAAGAAAGAAAGAAAGAAAGAAAGAAAGAAAGAAAGAAAAGAAAGCATGCTAATAACTGCTTAAGAAGCTAACGAATTATTATTCAGTGAATCCCATTATAGATCATTCTTCTGAATACTAAAATTAAGATATAAATATGCGTGTACTGTAAATGTCTTGTGAAGATTCAGAAATGGGAATTCAGTTTGTCAGTGGAGGTGTTTTTGTGGAAATGGGCAGTTGCAGTAAGGACTGACTATCTTCATGAGTTTTATACAAAGCAAGAGGTAGCTTCTGATACCATTCAGCATGCTTTTTGTTTTCCTTTTTTGTATTTTTTTTTCTCCTTCACTTAAGGGAATCTGGCGTCTTTCTATCTGACTTATGGAGGTGCTATTAATAATTTAAACCTTTCATCTTTCTTTAATTTATGTAATAGTGTAAGCATAAATTCCACTTTTTATCTGTTTCTCATCAAACTGCATTTCTGTCATTGTTTGTAAGCCCGAGGACAGACAAAACTGTAAAATTAACTGTGCTTCATTTTTTTAAAGAAAAAAAAATACAGATAAAAACAATCTCCTCAGGACTTAGAGCCTCTGGTAGTTGATTAGTCCCTGCAGTAGAGAAAATTAAATTTTGTGGTTGAGACCCAGCATGCTTGGATGGTTTAATAATGCTGTGGCCATCATCCAATGGCTGACAACCAAGAGCTGAGGTACTTTCTGTTCTTTACTCCCTCGTGCAACACCTGAAAATCCCGGGGCGAATCAAACAGCAAATTAAAGAAAAAAAAGAGAAGGAAAAAAAAAAAAGAAAAAAAAAAAAAAAAAAACACCACAAAACCCCTCACCTGCAAAGCATGTATAAGGAACTCATTTTAATGCTTTCAGGCTGAAGTCATTGAAACAGGAGGGCAAAAAAGAGTGACAAAGGTATCTTGGTAAATTCTTAAAGCACCCTTTTCAATTTGTTGTAACTCCAACTGTGCTTGCTGTTTTAATGTATTTCTGTTTGCTGTGCATGTATCAGCCAGTCAAAGCCAAGTAGCTACTAAAAGCAATCAAGTCACATGAATCATTTCAAAAAGCTAAATCGGTGATTATGACTAAAGGCACAAATGAAAGCCTGTGGCTTCTCAAAAGTAATTGCATGGGGAATTTCTTCCCAACAGCGAAGTGCAGTCTAGTTCCCAGTGTGCACTCTCTGCTGCATCTTCATTCTTAACTGGCCAGAGTGGTGGTCGGCATGATGCATACCTCTCCTATGCATCGGGCTGTCCATGGCGATGACTCTGCGGTGGCCATGTCTGCCAAGGGAAAAGTGGCTTTGTTGCCTAGCAAACGAAAAGTCAGCTGTAACGAAATTGGCTCTGTTATTCTGAAGACAATGAGCAAGAAGGGTTCAGCTAAGTATGAGGTTGGATTTGGATTATACTGTGTGGAGAACATTCTCAAAACAGAAATGATATGAAATTGCATTTTTGTGGCCTCTTTAAATTTTCCTTTTTTCTACATAGTTTTAATAAAAAGCATGGGATATTTGAATGGATGGAAAACAGCCATTTTATACTTCAGTGATGAGAACATGGTTGATATTTTTCTTCCTAAGGCAAATACCTTAAGATTCACAGTTTTGGCAAGTTACAGCTGGAATTTTGCCACTTTTCCTCTCTAATGCCACATTTGCTAGGGAGAAAGGTGACGTTTTCTTTTGGATCTGATATGTTCTCAGAATAATCTTGAAAAAACAGCTGTCAGCTTTGTTCTGTTCTGGTTTAGTCTGAGGCATTAGTCACAAAAAGAGCAATTTCTCTTTTATCATTCCCTGCAATGTAGTATCAAAAAGCTGCGATGCAAGTGTTGACTTAAGAGCTATGCTCTTTTGCACTTTCTTCTTTGTGTTTTGCTCGAAACAGAATGGGTTGGAAGAGAAAAATGAGATCATGTACTTTAGTGATCATTCTTCAAGTTAGATCTCCAATTATATCCTTTGAAACTGTTTTCTTGCCTTTAAATTGAATTTATCAGAAGTGCTTGGAAAAAAAACCTACAGAACTACACACTGTTCTGCTTGTCTCTGCCATTGCCTTTAACAGCTGTGTAACAAGTGGTGAACTTCAGAAAATTTGAGAAAGAGGAGTTTCAAGGATATTATGTTTGCATCGACTTTTCTGAAAACTGAGAACAGGATGAGGAAGATGGAATTAAAATCAGAACCCTCAGAAGGATAACAGTTGTAATTCAGTCCCCTCTCTCTGTATAAAGAGGCTGCCCGATCAACAAGTTTGGTCAAATCAGAGACAACTATCAATTTGATGTGGCATGTGATAAGTCTGCCTAACCAAACTGCAAAAAGACACAGGACAGATCAGAGAAAAGCATATATTTAGAACATTAAACTAAGCTAGTGGTACTGACAGATTTTTATCTGTGAATTCAAAACATGGAGGTGAGCTGGATTTTCATATATTCTGTGAATGCACTTCCACACTGAACAATTGGACAGACCTGCATTAGTAAGAAACTGAAACCTGAACTCGGATTTTACCTTCCCAAGCCTTTCTGCTTCATCTCTTTATGTAGAATACATGGGCTGGTGCTCAACAGGTCCCTTGGTTTAAAATGTTTAGAACCCCATTCTGGAGATGAACTTTGCAGTTTAATACTGTTTATTATTTACTTAGATTTAAGCGTGTTTAACTCACTCCTTCCTTATGGCTAGTCTTTGCTCCAGCACATATCCTCACGATTGCCCTTTTAGATAAGGAAATAATACCATATTACACATTCTCAAGAATACAGGCTCTCAAGGATACAGCGTAGGTGATGCTCTCAAGGTCATGCAAGACACACAAAACATGTTAAAATGGCTGCACTGAATGCAAACCAACAGCTTCATCTGGTGTGCCAGTTTTGTTCTTATGATGACTTCTGCCCCTTAGGAGTCTGGAAGAGTGATTAGAAACAAAGGACTCCCACACGACAGCAGAAGACATCAGCTCCCAGGGATTTCCTCCCCATGTGCATCTGGACAAAAATACAGTGTTTGAAAACCACATAATCTTTTCTGTTTGTTTGTTTGTGTGTTTGTTATTTTCCTCATGCTAGAATGGAGGTTTTGAGTGGAGGGGGCTTTGTTTGTTTGTTTATTTTTTATCTTTGTTGAAATCTCTTTGTTGATTTCATTGTTGGTTTCTATAAGCAAGCAGCAAGTTTTCAGTATTCTGTTCTGACATGTTTGTCCAGTTTAGATGATGTTCTTATATTTTACCTAGCCTTCTTTTCCTTGCCTAGTTTTTAACCTCATGGCAGTCCTGATTTTTCTGCCACTCAGAATGGCTGCTATTCTACCTATTCTCAAGGGCATTTGCTAGTGCACTCATTCTTCGAACTCTCAGACCTATTGGCAATACTGTTTTCACAAGGGTGATTTGCATTCAGTCCTGAGTGAAGTCCAGTATGTGCCCGCAACTTAAAATGTGCTTGTTATGAATGAAGCGTATGCAGAACCTCTTAAGAATTCACACAATGTAATTAGAGATACGCCCTGGTTCATCTAAATGTTATCCAAAGGCTAAATATCTGAAGCTTTAATTGAAAAAGCTCATTAACTTTAAATACTGCTAAAGTTGTTGAAAAAATCTCAGTGGAAATAGTAGATTCTCCATGAAGACCAAAAATAAAAGCATTTGAGTCTGAAGTAATTAATCATAAAGTTGACTTGCATATTTGTGCTACTTTTGAAGGAAATCCGAGTAATTAATTAAAAAAAAAAAAAAAAAAAGGAAACCTGCATGCATGCTAACTACATTCTGCTATTTTGTTGTATTTTCAGTGGATCTCAGGTGCTTAAAGAAGCCCAAAATAAAAACAAGCACTTGATGTAAGAGCATAAGAGACAGGTCTACAGTCAAGTTGAAAAAAACTGCTGATTGTGTATGATACTTGTCCATAAAATACTATATCAATAACCCTTCTTATTGCAGGTCATGCTGGCAGATAAGCAGCCATCACACATTCAGACTATGCATATATAACATTTATAATCACAGTCAATAGAATTTAGTACTCAGGGTTAAACAACCCAACCCTTAGTATAAGAAGTATCCTAGTGTGCAATGAATCAACCAGAGAAGTCGTGTAGGTCATAGTTTGTAATGACAGTACCTCTCCACACAAAACAGAAGTGAAAGGAGAATACCAGTCAAGTGTGAGATATTAGTGAACCAGTGTAATCTTTGCATGTGCTACAGAATGACCAAGATTAGATGACACTGCCACTTGAGTGAAAGACCAGCCTGGCTGCTGCAGAAGAATTTGGTGTGATGCTGATATGATAAATACATTAACATGTAGTGCTGTGTGTTACATGTGGAATACAAGTGGAAACAAAACTTTCACAATTTCTTTAACAATCTTTTTTCCCTTGACTTATGATCTAAAGCAGAAATGAACATCAACTGGTGCTTTTACAGTTTTTGTGATGTGAGAATGGCATCATGGCAGATTCAAAGGCCCAGCTCTATATTGTTATTCAGAAGCACATGAATTATTCTGGGAGCACAGGCCATGAAAATTAAGGAATGAATCTTAGGAAATATTGAGAAAGAGTAAATGTGTATTGCAGTGTCAGACTAATCAGATGGGAAATTCACAAGAACATCAAAAGGCATCCTTGATATCTGAGGAGTATTCTTCTAGCAGTCTCTGTGCAACAAAACCCAACGCAAGCTCCCTTCTACCTCCTTTCTGAATGAATCATCTATTAGAAATATATTTCTGAGATAGATACATATAGTATGTCACTGTCATACACTGTACAAATATTAAAAGGTAAAAAAGAAAGTAAAGATAATTGTTTTCAGGAGCTTTGGCTTTATTAACACAGAGATGTAGTGAAATCATAGGAAAAAATAGTACTAGAACAGAGCCTTTAATTTGCTGATTTTTACGTAGTATTACAAATCCAGGAGAAGAATTAATAGACCTATTTTGATTTATGCTAAACTTTTTAGACTTCCTGATGAAAAGAGAAAGCTGAAAGCATGACTTAAAGAAATACAAAAGTATTTATATAGACTAATAAAATATAAATGTGCAAAATATATATTATCAACAAATATAAGCTGCTATAAAAATGTTATTTTATCTTCAGGTAATTAAGCCATTCTTGGCATTTTTAGTAATGAGAAAATTAACAGATTTTAAGACTGAGAAAAATCTACTAGATTTTAGTAGATACTTTAGTATTTATTATATACCTAGCAGACATTTAGTGGTCAGTAGGTATTTTAAGAACACGTGACTGATGTGGTGTTTAAACCCACCACACGTAAAATGAGGTCAACATTTATAATTGTAGATGCTTACAGTTAGCCAGTAAGAATTGTTTTGTTCTGAGGGTTTTGAGAATTCATATACTTCATCACAACTTTTAAATCCTTATAGCATCTTACATCATGCTATTTACTTAACTGCCTAACAACTACATTATTGCCCAAATATAGGATCTGAAATTAAAACAACACTAAAACAACAAAGACCCAAAGGTGTTTTTTTTTGTTTGGTTGTTTGTGGGGGTTTTTTGGTAATGATCAAGGAAGAGTGAAACCAGTCCTGTTTATGAAAATATTCTAAGGCAAATGCCGGTATTTTCTGTTGGTTTTGGTGAAGTCTCTGGTTATATCTAATCTTCATACACCCGGTTACTTGGTTGGAACGTGATGAGAAAAGCGAACGTAAAGTCTGTTAGGCAGCTAATAAATCTGTTTTATATCTTTCTCTTCTTGGGAAAGAAATCAAGTATTTTAAAATCTGGCATCCTTGTATTTAAGTGAATATTAAACTCTTTCCTGTTTAGAAATATGTAGGAAAAATATTCTAAGTATCAAAAATATGTTGGACTGCTTTATTGAATCTCATCTCCCTTTAAAGTGGGTTTCCGTCTCCCTTCTCTTGAGAGATGGGTGTTTTGTTGTTGTTGTTGTTGTTGTTGTTTTTTCCCCATTGTTTCTGCTTGTAAGATGAAAGTCCCCTGACTGGGAACAGAGACTACACACATCACCATTTGCACAGACTGAATACTGGATTCAAGAACAAATGCTTGCAGAAATGCTGTCCTTAAGCATATATCATGAGAGCTGGTAGACCAAAACACTTCATGAATATATTTGGAAAGGTTACAATTAAGAAAATCAATTCTACTATCATGCTCAGTTTGCAAACATTTTAAGAGGAAAAAGCCCCAAGTATAATGACTACTTTGATTCAAGACTGTTTTTATTCACATGTAGTCAAATGGAGACAGTACTTGCCTTGAGGATGGAAAGTTACTTATATGTAGAGTTCCCTGAAGATGTTACTTTCAGGTAAACATTCAGCCCTCTTCCCCCTTGAAGGATGTTTTATTTCTTTTTCAGTTAAGGCTCAGGTTGCAAAGGAACTGGGTGTGATATTTACATGCCTCAAGGTAAATGTAATAACACACACCTAAACAGTTTTGCTGAAAGGTAAAAGCCTTACCTAATCAAGCCAGAAATCACACACCCTGCACTATATGCTAAACAAATTTAAGACACAGAAAATGCCCAGAAGGATTGCTGGCTTTGGATGAGTCTCCCAGCAGAAAAAGAAACAGAACATTTTTTGGACAGTTAGCAATTAACATTGAGGTTCATGATCTTTTTTGGACAAATCTTAAAATCCCAAATGCTTGAAGTATTGCATGAGAATTATTGCTCTGTATGTGCAATACTTTTTTATTTTTTTTTCAGTTTGTTCTGTTTTCTAAAAAGGGTTTATGAGGTTTAATGCACATGCTTCAACAGTAAAGTACTTCCTGAGTCCTAAAAACATCCATTGGATACATTATTGAATAGTACAAATCCAAAAAGAATAATTTTTTCTTAATTTTAATTTTAGCTTTTAGAAAATGCAAACAAATCAACAATGTAATTGAGTGATGATTGTCTACAATATAATTGATGCTCTGAACTTTGTGGAAGTTTTATACTGGCAAGACTGTCATTTGCTACAGTTTGCACTGATGATAGGTTTAAATTATACTTCTGGTTGTTCTGGTATGTCATGCTGGCATTGCTAAAACCTGTACCAAGTTCCAAGCAGCATGACTTGCTACAGTGAGTAAATGATGTGATGGAAAGAAAGGTAACTAGGGACAGAAATAAATAACAAATATTTATAGAACTAACAAGTAATTTTCTTCTGAGTTCATTCTACAATGAGTGTTGAACAGGAACCTGTTTCAGGTTAGGTGTCCAGTCCAAGCACTGTTGAGGAAATGGGATAGAAATGTTGCACAGCAACTTATGGGGTATCGTTACTACAAAGCCTTTGGCTTTCCATACCCCACTTTTTTTCAGGTATTGCTGTCTGAAGTCACTGGTGGGTCTCTTCTCTAGAAGTGAGTTAATGTAATCCATGTATTTGAAGTGCACAGAAGTTAACTCTGTTCACAGCAAGCAAAATTGTTAGTCAAAGAGACTTATAAAGATAACAGAAACATCCTAAACAGTCCTCACCAAATCCTTCTGAATATAGAGTTTGCTCTGACAAGCAATATGATGAAATATGATGAAATATGATGAAAGCAGTTGCTCTCCCATTTTTAAATGAAATCCATTCACTGTTTGAAATCAGATGCATCTGCACATTTCTCACTAAACAGAAGGTAAGGTTTTACTATTTAATGTGTATGTCATTTGTAGTCAATGACGAAAGAGTAATTTTTTTAAATAGTCTCTTTAAAAATAAATTGAGCATAGTTTTTTTCTGACAAATTTAATTCCTTTATCTGTATTAAATAAAGATCTTCAACTATTAACACTTAATTAACAATTGTATTGATAATACATGAATCATGAAAGAAATGAATTTACTGTTCCCTAGCTGCATCAGTTCCTATGAAATAATGAAGAAAAAAATTTATGTTCAAAACCAAAATAACCCAACCAAAAAAAAAAAAAAAGAGCATATATAAGTCAGTACAAACATGAAAGAGTTTTATTGCATACACACCATTTTTACAATCATTATTCTGAAAAAGAACACAATTTAGGTGTAATTCACGGGGCAAAAATGTAAGATAAACCATGTAATAAATGAAACAAAAAAGACAATTGGCAACCTTCTTGTTAAAGTCATTTGGAACTATGTCACTGAACCTGATTCTGTTCTGGTATAGATGTACAATAGGAGCTGCTTCAGTGCCTCTGAAGATAGGTGATGGCCATCATATTGCAGAAAACGATAACTAAAACCAGGTGATGATGAAATGACCACATGGTTTTAAACTTTCTTCTTCAAAGGTCACCTCTTCAAAATAATTCCTATTTTTCTCATTTGTCTGCAGCAGGAGGGACACTACCTCTAACGAGGATCAGAAGAAAGAAGTAGAAGGAAAGTATATAATATTGATGCGGGGAAGAAGTGCTGTTAATCAGGTATGTCAAGCAAATGGCCTTTGAAGCAGAAAACCATGGAGGTTAATTAGTTACATTTTGATTCATGCTGTGCTGTTGGGAAAGGTAGCTGAGAATATTAGGTGTCAGGCTATTGCTATTAATACTGTTTTAGTTGTGAATAAATGTAAACTCCATATATACCCATGGGTGAACACAGGACCAAAACTGTCTCCAGCAGAGGTAGCAGAGGTATTTCCTTCACCCTGCCCTACAGTAGCTTAAAAAAATATTGTAACTAGTTCCCTAGAGGGTGGCTTTCATTGCTTTGGATCAAACATGAACAACTACTGGAGATCCTAAATGTTGACTTCCTCATGTTCTTTAACTTTTGATAGGGTCATTTCTTTTATGTAGGAAAAATAAGTGTCTGGCAGGAGATAAAGAAAGCAAACAGGCTTGTCATGATTAGTAGCTGTGACTTTCAGTAAGGAAAGAGAGAATTGAAAAGTTATATCCCTGAGACAGTACTGGTCTGCTCTTCTAAGATCCTTGGTCCCAGTATCGAAGACGTCTTTACAGGTATTCATGTTTTAGAAATAAGTGAGAATCTTCAGCTATAAGTTTCACAGTCCTGACCTTGCTTAATGTTCTGGGTTTCACAGAAAAAACACCCCCTGCCATAGGCAAATATAGTTGGCCTAAGTAATCCGTTGTATATATTCAACTTCCCAACCGATAGAAACAAGATATCCCAGTCCCAGCATACGTATCTAAAGGAACTCATAGACCTTGTTCCTGCTTGACCTTAGCTGCTGTAGATCCATCTTTTGTTTATACTTTTTAATCCAGACTACAAGTAGTCTAGCAGCACGTTATCCACATGTCAGTATTTTTTCATGTAACCTCTACTGTGTTTTCTGATTAAGCAGTTTTTGAGATGTTCCTCTACTTAAACTGGAATAAATATTGGCATTGTCCTTCTGAGGTTTTACGTGAGACTTTTTAACTAGAAATGTTACAGAAAAGCCTTTACGCAGAGAATTCAGCAGCTTTCATTCTCTCCATTAATTCATAATAAAGCTATGAATCAACAATCTGAATGTGAATTAAAATAAACAAACAAAAACTAAAAAGCACCCAATTTCCTTGGATATTAAAAAGTGGTCTTTGGTCTAGCCAAATTGCAGAACTGATATTCTGAAGGCATAAAATAAAATCCCCATCTTGTTTCACCAATGCTGGCTGGTCTGATATAAATTTATTTTTTTGTTGTTGTTGGTTGTTTGTTTGCTTGTTTTTTTGGTGGTTTTTTTTTGTTTGTTTGCTTTTTAGTTTTGTCTTTTAAATAAGGATAACACTTTCTTTACTGCCTCAAGTACTTGTGGAAAGGATAAAACTGATTCATAATTTCTAGCCTCTTGAATATTGGGAGTCAGGGATCTTGGTGAGATGAAATAAATTGAGATTAAATGTGAAATGCATGTGTAGATAAAACAGCCTGGAAATATTTCTAAATTTCTACTCGTATAACAAGTTAAATTGCAATACTTGTGTATCCATCTATATCCGGTATTCTTTTCATAGCCACTGATTTGGTATGTAGCCCTGGTTAAGTCAGATCAGGACTCTGTACTGCTTTCTAGAATCACAGAATCATCAAATATCCCGAGTTGGAAGGGACCCATATCAAGTTCAACTTCTGGGAGTTAATGTCATTATCCTCACTTTGTACAGTTTCATCTATATACTTGCCACTGTACACAGTGACATTGTGAGTGTTGATTAATGTCTGTAAAGTATACTAAAAATGCCAAGTATTATTCAGTGCATGTGTAAGGGGATGATAGATGTCACAGTGTAAAATAGGACCATTACTAAGATGCAAACAAAGCTAGAAACAATGGATGTAACCCAGATAGTACGATCTTCCAGATGCTGACGTCACAGAAAGATTAAAACACTTACATGACATCTTGAGAATTCTAGATGGGTTCCAAGAAACCATTCACAGCCCTTACCCACCTCACAATACTAGTGCATATTCCCACTGATTCATAGATGGGACTTCTGATCATTCAGGATATTACTGAAAGCTGGAAAAAAAATGACACAGATATTGAAAGTGAATAATTATGTTGCAGAAGTACATCTCATTTGATCAAAATATGTTTGTAATCACTAGATATAATGAATGCATATTTGGAGGTAACTGATCTGATTTAGAAAAGTCACAAATCTCATGTATCTCATGTATTATGTCCCTAACTCCTCTGAAATAGCAGTATGAGTGCTATTGGAACTACTGGAAGTAGTTGCAAGACCATTCTGGTGGTCTGATTCAGACTTCATAACAGTTATAAATCAGAAGTTACTCTGAGGACACTAATAACTGAATAGTTTTCACAAACTTGTTTTGTTTCTTTTGCATTAACATTTGATTAAATGGAATTTTGAGAAAAAGCATCTACTCATTTTTAATTCTTACTTAATTTTAGGCTAATAACCTTTGCTGAATAATGTTTATATCTATTTGGAAATATATGGGGTTCCATTATGGTTTTTCAGGGCATAAGTAAATGAACAAAAGTGGGGGAGGGGGCGGAAGCAGAAGAGGGAACATGTTCAGACCAGCTCTAGCAATGGAGTTGTGTCAGTCAGACATAATGAGGATTTATGTTTTTGTTTGTTTGGTTGGTTGGTTTTGTTTTGTTTTGTTTTGTTTTGTTTTTAAAAAAAACATTATTCTGAGTTCTAGTTCTTTAAATATCAGAAAACAGATATGCGTCATACAAATGCTGAGAAAACAGACAAAAATCTCACCCTAGTGAAGAGTAATAAGTATGTTTTCCATATCACTGATTGTACTGGGATGGTACTACTTCTGTTACTTTACCTCTGATTATTCTGGATTGGAAGCAGTCAGTCACTATAAGCTTGGCAGCTTGGCAGCTGCGAGATCCAGATGCACAACCCCTGGAATGAATCTCTCTGGCAGTGGCAACTGGCTATCAATTTCCCTTTTCTGTTTTTCTCAGCAGATTTAATGTGATAGTGCTGTGTATCACATCAACAGTATACATGTTCATGGTATATTCTGGTAATGATGAGGAGCTGAGTTACCATTGCATGCTTTTGATGTGGGAGAGGAACAAATTATACACAGAGACCCTGATTCTCTTGTCAATGTTGCTTTACCTTGACCTGGGTGGATTTAGCCTTGATTTATATGGACTGAACAGAATAAAGTTTAAAATGCATAGTAATCCTACACCAGCAACGTAGAAAATTTATTCCTTTCCTCTGTTAAGTAGTGCAGAATGCTCCCATCAATGTTAAGAAAAATTAATGTGGATGGTAACTAGAACTGAGAATAAGATTCTTATTTACTTGGTATGAAACAGTTTGCTAGCAGACTGCAAACTAGAGTTAACGTAATTAAAATAACACTGGAAAGGAAACAATTGACTCAATCATCCTAGGGAATATGAATGGGAATGAATCAAATGCCTGTCTAAAAACAGAGGTATAGCTCATACAGGGTGTATGTAAATCAGTCTAAAAATACTATCTTGGTACACCAACCTTAGGGGAAAAAGAAAAAAAAAAAAGGCACTTTTAAACTGATTTCTGTCCAGAACAATGACTGAGTAAGAAGTAACATGGAGAGCAGAGCATGAGGGTATGGTGCACCTTGCTTACTACTTTGTGGCACTACGCACTGACTAGTCCGGATAATCTAACCATTGATAACCCAAAGCTGACTGCACACATATTTATTGTGTAGTCCTTTGTTCAGGCTTATTCCCTTTCTTGGACTGTTATCAGCTCAACCGCATACAGAACAAGAATGAATTGGACCTAATTCTCCTGGGTTTTCTAATTAAAATCAAGCTTTAACTGAAATTTATTAGGCAAAGATAAAATCTCACCAGTAATTTTCTGCTAATGGCAGAGGATGCTGTGAGTTTCTGGGCTCTTCAGTAACTGTTCTTATGACATATGCAATTTAATTAGCAGGATTGCTGTCTGCAGTTGAAATCAGAGTATGTACTAGTGGTCTCTGTCCCAAGCACATCATCTAAAAGGGATTGAAAGGGGAAAAATACAAGCATGGATTTTGTTTGTAAATATATGCTCTTAGATTTAATTGGAATACTTGGCATCTATTATTCTGGTGGTCAGTTTTTGATTCTTAGGGAAGTATTTTCTCCATGTATATTTTTGATTATCTAAAAAAATTATTCTCCTTTCTCCTCTGCATGTGGTAAGAGTGTTTCACACTGATGTCTGACAGTGACTCTGATGTCCCAAATGCATAGGAATATGTGGTCAGAACATAACTACCTACATAAAAGCAAACCCAATTCATATTTTTTTTCTTCAGCCTCTTGTAAAAAGTAAAAATTAAAAAAGAACATCAATGTAAGTCTTGATGTACAGACTCTACAATTTTCTCCATATCCTGTAACACAGCTTCTTAATAAAAGGAGAGAGGAGACACCACTAGCTTTGGATACAAAGACATGAAATAACCTCCCTGGCATCTAACTGGGTTTATTGGGAGATTGTTTTTACTCTGCCTGGTAAATCTAGCAGCTTCTGTCCCCAGTTCCTGGCTTCCTTTTGCATTGTTAATCCAAAGTATTTTGCTGGAGCCAAGTCCACGGACCCTAACTCCACAAATGTTTGGGTCCATATCTTGATAAAGACTCTTAAGACTTTGCAGGAGTGCCCATCTGCAGTCACTGAAGAGACAAAGTTTGAGAAAGGCTTTTAATTATGCAGCTTGCTTAATTGTCCCGTGATTCTTTAAGTTACATTCCAACAAAAAGATCTGAGTAGTAAAACCAAGTGGAATATCAAAAATTCTTTTTTTTTTTCCTTTTTTTTTTTTTTTTTTCCTCCAGTTCTAATGATAAATGCTATCTCTAAGTGTTTTCTTCTTGTTGTCCTGGATGAACAGATAAGAGGGTAGAATCCTGGTTTTTTAAAATTCTGTACAACATAGTGAAGATCTGTTGGCTTTTCACTTGTTGTGAAAACGAGGTATGTGGAAGAACCTAACCAAGCTTTTCCACTGGAATTGCTTCCAGGCTGGCACTGGTAGAGGTTACGTGGTTCTGGCAATGTTCATTTTGAAGGTAAATGATGATTGCATACAGCTAAATGTTTTTCTGACATTACTTTTGTACATAGAGTTACTGATTTTTTTTCTCCCCCTTTTTTTTTTCAAATCAAAAGAATGTTATGCAATAAGCAAAAAATACTTTTATTTAAATTTGTTATGCCAAATACAACAAGAAAAAAAGGAAAAAAAAAAGGAAAACAAAAGTGAGAAACAATTAATTTTATTCTCCTTCAACATAATTTAAGGATAAAAAAGTCTTTAGCAATTTAAAGAGTGTGGAGAAGGAAGAGGTGGAAGACTTACTTACTTTGCCCTTGATTAACCCATTATTGTCCCCACATACAGTGCCATGATTAACCCATTATTGTACCCACATACATTGCCAGTGATCTTCGTTTTCTTTTTTTTTTCTTTTTAAACTTTTTTTTTTCTTCCATATTTTAAGCACCATAAGACTTTTTATTGTCTCTTTAGGCAGGCTTTAAAAGGTACAGTATAAAATAGCACTAGGAACTTTAACAGGTCTAAATTTGTCAGAGTAATATTAAACAGCTAGCACGTTATCTGAGCCAACCGAAGGCAGTGTTTTGTACCATAAATAAGCCTGACTGTTCTGCTGGTACTTATGTTAAGTTCCTTATTTCCCTATTTTATAAGGACAGCATAGTTATATTATAGATATAGTACATACAGTGCAGACAATATATATTCTACTGCATGGTAGTACAGAGGAAGAGTTGTCATTTTCCATTCTGTATTAGTGCACTTCTAAGGAAGGCAGTTCTCCTTTCATACAAATGTATTTCCCACTCCATTCACCAGCTCCAAGCTTAGAACTCATGCCCTGGCAGACCTGGGGATGATTAGGGTAACAGAGAGCAGAATTACAGCTTTATGTCTTCATCAGCCTACTCTTAAAGGCCAACAGATAGCAAATTATGCTTTTTTTTTTTTTTTTTTTTTGTGCAGAGTTCTATGAGTTTAATTTTCCTTTTTTTTCTTTTTTTTCTTTTTTCTTTTTTTTTCTTTTTTTCTTTTTTATTACTCTTTTTACCTGCAAAACTTCTACATCTGGAACAAAAGGGAGCCCACTAGTTTGATTCTTTCTCTATGAACAGCATTATAATCTAAATGCATGTGGAGAAAGGCATGTTATGGAAAGCAATAAGGGAAGGAAATAGGGTCACCTGGGGCTGTGAGAGACACTCCAGATAAGATTCAAGGAGGGAAGTTTAGTGATTTTTGAGAAAATTTGGTGATGGGGCTTCTGAAATGCACAGTCTGATCTGCGCGTGGCTGAAAAATAGCAAAAAGCTGAGGTCAGAGCTGCAAGGTTCAGTTTTTCTAGCCATACGTATATAGTAAGGGATCACTGCTATCTTGCTTTCCCTCCCTGCTTAATAAAACTATTGAATTATGTGTCATAGCTCAAACCTTCTGAAAGAGTACTGGTATTTCTGATATCTTTTAACCTTAATTCAAGAAAATGTATATTCAAAAAAAATGCATATGGTTGTAATTGTCTAGCAAAATGTTTTCGATCTAGAAAAAAACTGGCAGAGAAAGAAGGAAAAAAAATGAGAATAGTTCAGGCTCCAAGAACATTCCCAAAGGACAATGTTTTCAACAATAAGAAGATGAACATGGGAGAATGAAAGGCATACACTAGATTCACAGCCTTTTTGAGCTTTGTTATCAGTTGCTCTAAGATCTAGATTCTTTTTGAGAGTCATTTTATTTACAAGCATGAGTTCGATTGACAGCTTTAAATGAAGGGTAGGTGTATGTAAGATTCTTTGCAAACAGTCAGAGTTGCAGCTCTTGGGTGGTGTCAGGGAGGAAGGGAGGAACACAGTCCTGAAAAGACCTCAGTACCACAAAAATTCCAATCGCAACCCATTTCCCTAAGTATTTTTATTATGTCTCTATAGCTTCTTTTTTGAATATGTAATTTTTAAAGGCTACATGCATGCAGTGTTATATAGACTGGCTAGGTTTTGCTCAGAAGAGTTTGTACACTCTATTGTCTCTGTCACAGATTATGGTAATTCTCTCTCTCATGCTACAAGCTGTTTTCTTTATTTTTAAACAGGAGAATAGCTTTATTTCCTTCTTTTTGTGCGTGTGTGTGATCATGTTACAGTTAACCCACTTCCACAAATAAAAGTAGTCAAACAAAAATGACACAGTGTGCTTACTCAAATATTTGTGGACTATGCTGTCCGTCATTGACAACATTTTCATTATAAGAGGACTCCGGTTCTGTTTCACTGTAAGAGACAGACAGGGAGAGAGCAGTAATGTTGGCTAGTCTCTCTGCTGGTTTTCGAAACACAGTTCGGCTTGGGACATAACTCATGCAGACTGCAAATGCCAAAACTAGACATACAAAAAGAACCCAAGCTCAGCACAGAGAAGTTTAAAATAATAATATAACAAAAAGAGCAAACATCACTTTGTAGACATCTAACACAGAGTCGTTTACCCTGGCATGAACCTTGGTCTAATGAAGAAATGATATTTGGCACTGCACAGCAGATAAAACTCAACAACAATGGCTGCACTGTAGCCTGTGTACTTTACACATTTGCCTAGTGCTTTGCTTGGGACAAAGAATTTAAAACAGAGGCAATGCAGAAAAAATAAATGAGTGGGTTTAAGTTTACTCTAATATAAGTACACTAACACATTGCTGCAGATGTTATTCATTGGCAAGTGCTGCCACATAATTATGATGTGAGCTTCATAATCTTTTAATGAGCTTTTACCCTAAATAGCAATGAAAATGGAACAATAAGAAGCTCTTAAAGAATACAAAGTTTGGGAAGCAGGGAGTGTTATTAGGTATTTTCTTATGGGAGAGTTGTCTGTAGGAAAAAATTCAACTGACATTGAAAAATGTCAAGATCAAAATATTGTCTGACTTTAGCAAAACAAAATCAACTCTAAAACACGGGTTGTCTGCATAAAAAAAGAGATGGGTTTGTTTACTTATTTATTCTTTTTTTTTTTTATAGCACATTTGTGCTAGAAAAAGGTAACAAAAGGTGTTAGTCTAAATCAGGATGTGTTTATTTTTTACTGGTGGGAGAGGAGGGAACTTTTAAGTGGCACTATACAATAGTGTTGTTAACATACTGTGCCGATTAAAGTCTCGACTTTAACAAAACACTTAACATGTACTGTAAATGTCATACTGATTTAAGCATTGTTATACATAGATTACAACTCTTTGGAGCTGGATGTCTGGGTGTCAGTGACAGCTTTGTTGTTTTTTTTTTTTTCTTCTATTAAAAACAAACAAACAAAAACCACCAATACCACCAAAAAAAAAAAAAAAAAACGTGAACAGGGAGAATTCCAGTGAAAAGCAGAGAAATCTAATAACCACATTATCGGTCATCATTTTAATTCTAATGATCTGTAAAAAAAAATAAAAAAATCATCTCTATTCTCCCCTGGATTTGGCATGCCACCAGCTACCTGACCAAATAAAAAAAAAAGCACAGATGTCCACCTTCTCACACTCAAACAGAATAATCCACTTGGATTTCATTTCAGCATACCCCCCATTATGAACCGCTTCCACAAACCCCTCTGTACTTCCTGCTTAGACAGTTTTAAGCACAAGAAATCTGTTTTGTGTTTGGGCCTCCTCCCAGAGGATTCATGGGATTCTTGCTGTCAACTGCACTGGAAGCCCTTTCTCATGCCAAAAGATGGGATGAGGAGGCAAAGAGCAGCTGGGTGGGATGAGTGTCTGCCTGCAATTGGTCTTTGCCAGCAGCCCTCCCAGCCCTGGCTGTCTTCCAGCTCCAGGGGATGAGACCAGAGCTGTCCTCCCTAGGTGACAACAGGAGGTTGCTGGTGGGGACCACAGCTTCAAGCTGCTGAAACTGCTGGAAACACCTGCGACAGTGACATACTGCAGTGAAGTCCAAGTGAATTCTTGTGATGCTGTGACTGAAATTATCTGGGTTGATTTGTTTGAATCCTCAGTTTACCTTGGGATAATCCTTGCCCCTCCTCCCAGCTTTCTCTGCTCTGAATCGATGCCAAGTCAGAGGACAGCAGCACTGACTGTGAAGATCATTTGGCAGAACCCTCTCTGACTTCTGTTTCTTGAAATTATGCCTGAACTGATTGGTAAGCAGGGCTGTACCAATTTTGCTTTTATACATTTTTCAGACTTCACACAGGGATGCACAGAGTAGAAAGCCGGTCTAATTTGTCTCTTCAAAACTGAATTTTTACAGCAGATAAGTATAATAACTGGAGTTTCTTCTCTTCGGTAGGACATTTGCAAATACATCTAGAGGTGTAAGACAAAAGGGAGAGATTTCCTGGGCTGGAAACTCTCTGACATAGCTTGTGTTCCATCAGGGTTTCCAGGTGTATAAACATCTGTGGGTATCATTCCTTCCCAAAATGGAGTATTGAATACTGACCTGTCCTCTGCTTCCCATAGGGAAGAACCTGAAAGGAAGGAAAGGCTGGCCTGCCATCTGCAAGAACACAGGAGGAGGATTAAAAAAAGGCCCCAGGGCTTTTACCATTTCCATATGCAAACTTTGTACACTGTACTCGTAGAATTTGCCAACCTTTTTATTTGTTCAAAAACTTGGTCACAGGAATATATCTGGAACAATAAGGTCAGGGTTTTATTAACATGGAAGCTGAGGTTTGACTGCACCTTTCATCCAACTTATTAATGAATGATGGGTAAAATTGCTTTATAAAAAGGTATAGATAACAAGGAGTAAAGGCACAGGAATTAAAAAAGATTACTAGATGAAGATGGTTTTCCAACTCTGTTTCCATTCATGCTTATTTTACTTATTCACTCACATTCTGATGAAATACTGATTTGTTCCTGCTGAGCTTGAAATTATGAGATGCATTATGATACGAAGAGCAAATATATCAAATTCATCCAACATAAGTTTCTACAGACTGGTAGAAGGACATGATTTCCACAGGTGTAATGCAGGCAGAAGTTCATCTTGGGATCCAAAGGCACCTCTTGGGACATTTAAATCCTGCCTGTTTAACTATTACTTAATTATAAAGTGCATATGCAGTAAATACTTTGGGAGCAATTTGAATGGAACTTGCAGTCTCCTTACAAACATGCTTTCTCTTTGCTTCTGTCTTTTGATTGAAGTATTCAAAAAGGTAGTCTGTCTAGAAAGAATGATTTGGGATGTTCAAATACCTCTTCTTTTACTGGGAAAATTATTTTTGGTGATAAGTTAGAGAAAGATTGAGTCTGGTTCTACCGTACTCTGAAGGCCTTTTCCAAAAATACAGCAATATCAGTGACCTGCATGGACGAATGTGTGACAGAGGAGGAGTGGTGAGCAAAGGAATATATAAAAGCTGCAATGGGAAGGGAATATCACATACTTCATGAAGATGCAATCTTCACTAATTCTTGTTAGCTTAACATTGGGAGGAGTTGTGGATGCTGTGTATATAGTTGCTTACTAAGCAGTGGAAATAATAGAAAGCACTCTATCATGTTTTGCGATGCTTTCATGTACCCAAAAAGACAAAAGGTATATCTCGTATGACATCATGCTCAGCAATAAAAGCCAGGGAGGGTAAAGAAGGAGAGAAAGGGGGGAAATTTTGGAATGATGGCATCTGTCTTTCCAATAAATTGCTACATAAGATGAGCCCTGCTTTCCTGGAAACGGGTAAGCGTCTGCCTGTCAATGGGAAGCAGCAAATGAATTCCTTGTTTTACTTTGCTTGCCCATGCAGCTTTTGCTTTACCTATTAACCTGTCTTCATCTCAACCAACAAGCTCTCGCACTTTTGATTCTCTTCCCCATTCTGTTGAAGACGAGTGAAGGAGCAGCTGTGTGGGGCTTAGCTGCCTCCTGAGGTTCAACCGCAACACTAGTTTATTAAACCTAAGCAATATTCTCCATACCATGATATTTTCATACTGTATTAAGCTTTTGTTGTTGTTGTTGCTGTTTGTTTGCTTGGTTTTTACTCTCCTTGTCACACAGGTAACAAGAAATTGTGATAAAAGCTGTGAGGTGTTTCAGGACAACCATATGTGGATGTGTGTATATTGTTCTGCAGTTCTGCAGAGTACTAGATCAAAACATCAAAATTCTTTGTCTGGAAGCAAGTTTTAACTTTTTTTTTTATTTTTGTTACCCCATTGTTGTTTCTTGGTTTTGGTTTTGTTTTTGTTTTTCCAGTTTGGAATGTTCAAAACATAAATCATACATTGAAAACAGTTGGCTAAGCTTTTATTTATTTTTATTTTTATTTTATTTTATTTTATTTTATTTTATTTTATTTTATTTTATTTTATTTTATTTTATTTTATTTTATTTTATTTTATTTTATTTTATTTTATTTATTTTATTTTATTTTATTTTATTTTATTTTATTATTTTATTTTATTTTATTTATTTTATTTTATTTTATTTTATTTTATTTTATTTTATTTTATTTTATTATTTTATTTTATTTTATTTTATTTTATTTTATTTTATTTTATTTTATTTTATTTTATTTTATTTTTTTAACCCCCAAAATAAATTACCTTTTTTAAACTTATGTATAGAAAAATGGCAATGCTTCAGAACTTCTATTTTTAGGCAAAGAAAATATTTAACACACTTTTTTTCCTTTTTATCTTCTGTCATTTATTTTCAGTGAATGCAATACAGTGAATCCCATTCAGAATCTTGAGGACATGAAGTTGCTCCATGTTTTTCATTTGTTTTTGTTTTACTTATTTCATTTTGATACAAGAGTATTACCATGATAGTAATAATGGAAAGCATATCAAAATGATTTGCGTGCTCTCTCCACACCTTCTTAAAGCTAGAAAAGTTTAGAAACAATTGGAAAACGTGAAGTGAATTGAAATAAATTGAATTGAATTAAATTGAAATAAATATGACAGATAGAATTTCATCCCTTTTATTGTATTCAATGACAAAGAACTCTCTTTGATGACAACACTGCTTGTTTTAAAAGATCAGCATTTTTCAAAAACATATTTGAGGAAGTACATCAGAAAGATAGAAGACTTCTAAAGTTTGAGCTCCTGTAATGGAAACTTTTACAAAAATTTATTTCAAAGATTTTAGACAATCTAATCAGGACTGAATTTGTTGTTCTGATGGCTTATACTTATCATCAGGCTTTCCTAATTTTGAAGAATTGAAGAATTAAGAAGAAGAAGAAGAAGGAGGAAGAAGAAGAAGAAGAAGAAGAAGAAGAAGAAGAAGAAGAAGAAGAAGAAGAAGAAGAAGAAGAAGAAGAAGAAGAAGAAGAAGAAGAAGAAGAAGAAAGAAGAAAAAAAGAAGAAGAAGAAAGAAGAAGAAGAAGAGAGAGAGAAGGGAGAAAAAGAAGGAGAAGGAGAAGGAAGAAGAAGAGAAAGAAGAAGAAGAAGAAGAAGAAAGAAGAAGAAGAAGAAGAAAGAAGAAAAGAAGAAGAAAAAGAAGAAAGAAGAAGACGAAGAAAGAAGAAGAAGAAGAAGAAAAGAAGAGAAGAAGAAGAAGAAGAAGAAGAAGAAAGAAGAAGAAGAAGAAGAAGAAGAAGAAGAAGAAAGAAGAAGAAGAAGAAGAAGAGGAAGAAGAAGAAGAAGAAGGGGGAAGGGAAGGAGAAGGGGAAGAGGAAGGGGAAGGGGAAGGGGGAGGGGAAGGGGAAGGGGAAGGGGAAGAACAATAAGAAGATATATTTTGGCTTTTTTCAAGGTCTGGGAAAATAGCTGGGCTGTTAATCAGATTATTGCTTATCAGTGGATTCATTTCCACAGATAATATATATTTCTCAGCTAGGCCCCTGTAAAGGAAAAAAGCTCTGCTGAGGATTTAGGAAATCTGTCTTCCTCTTTATTTACATATTCCACTTTGAATACAGTGGGATTGGTCCCTAACAAACATTTAGCTTGTCACCATTGTGGATGACTAAGTACAAACTTGAGGCACCATAGAAAATACCATGTAAATGGTGGACTCTGATGTTCACCTGAACATGAGCCAGCAGTGTGTCCAGGTGGCTAAGACGGCCAAAAGTATCCTGGCTTGTATCAGGAATAGTGTAGCTAGCAGGACCAAGGAGCTGATCGTCCCCCTGTACTTGGCTGTGGTGAGGCCGCCCCTTGAGTACTGTGTTCACCTTTGGGTTCCTCAGTACAAGAAGGACATCGAGGCCCTGGAACATGTCCAGAGAAGGGCTACGAAGCTGGTGAAGAGCCTCGAATAAAAGTCCTATGAGGAGCGGCCAAGGGAACTGTCGTTGTTTAGTTTGAAGAGGAGGCTCAGGGGAGACCTCATTGCTCTCTACAGCTACCTGAAAGGAAGCTGTGGGGAGCTGGGGGTCGGCCTCTTCTCGCAGGTAACTAGTGATAGGACTAGAGGGAATGGCCTCAAGTTGCACCAGGGGAGGTTCAGGTTGGACATTTTGAGACATTTCTTCTCAGAAGGGGTAGTCAGGCATTGGAACGGGTTGCCCAGGGAAGTGGTGTCATCACCATCCCTGAGGGTGTTAAAGGAAAGGTTGGACGTGTGCTTAGGGACATGGTTTAGTGGGTGACATTGGTGGTATGGGGATGGTTGGACCAGATGATCTTGAAGGTCTTTTCCAACCCTAATGATTCTGTGATTCTATTCTGTGATTCTATGGCTCTTCCCTTTCTTTGGAAATGTAATGTAATGTAATCTGGAAATGTAAACTTTCCAGATTATTATAATTATTTTGATGAAATAATGAAATGTGAAGTGATACACTTAGTGTATGCCTAGTTTATAGGTATATAACTAGTTTTATAGGTATATAGGTTTACTCCTAGTTTAAAGGTACCAGCCAGTGTGCTTTGCCTTGACAATCCCAGCACCGAAGTGAAATCACATCAGCTCATATATAGCACATAGCATTACTGTATTGTTTTAGTCATAAGCGAATTGCTGACTTCCAAAACAAAAAGTCCCTACTCAGATCTTGCCAAAAAGGCTTGAATGTAGACAACACATTCCACTGGGAAAAATACAGTGCTGCTCAGTCTGTCCTTTCTAGAGCATACTGTGTCTTTTGTAATGTCTCTGATACAGTGATTTCCCTCCCTCTAAAGTAGGAGAAAAGCATCAAGAGCAGCAAGTAGTGCTTTTCAGGATAGAGGCCGTATCTTTTAATGCTTGCATGGAAGCCATTGCAATATCTGTTACAACTTCTGAATAGAAGTACAGTACACAGTAAGCGGTAACTCCAAACACAAAGGGGAACATCAAGTGGAAACTTGAAGATATGGCTGAAGGGAAAAGAAAGAGTCCCTTTCCCTTCTCTCCCCCTACCCCACGCTTTACAGAGCATTTTGTCTCTATAAGCTAAAGATGCATTTCCTGCAACCACATTTCTTTTCATCCTGCTCTTGGTTGCACATAAATTTACAGTTGCTTTTCCAAAGAAAAACCTGATGGTTTACTAAAAGTAGTGAAGAGAAAACTAGACGATCTTGTTCCATTCACTCAAGAAAGATTTTATTTTGCAAATAAATGAGGAGTGACATCATTCCTCAGGAGTCCATCACCATTCTTCATTGAGTAGCGTTCGTAAAGTCAGTAGTAATTATCTTCTTGAGATAATGGATTTAATAAAACACAATTAGAAAATTCAACACTAGAAATAGAATTCCTGTGACGCTGATTGCTCGGTGACAGAGGAATAAAAAGCATTGCATCCATAGCTTATGAAGGGAGACACCATGGTATAAAACCAAATCTATCTGTTTAATTCTAGAGGTTGTTTTTGAACATTACTATTACATGGTTTGGAAGGGTGCAGAATGTCTTTTAATACATATGCTTGTACTGTATTAGATATCCAAGCAATGAAGGTATTTTTTTACATGAATATTTTTTATGGTCCTCTGTGTTGAGGTTTTATAAAAGCTGCCTCTTAGTGACAGCCTGTCATGTCTGTGATTGTGTTGTGCCTGCAAACAGGCATTACCAGAATATTGACTTTTGGGTTAAATACATTGCTTCCACCAAAGTGAGGGAAGTCTAACTGTTGATAATCTTAGACCAGGTATTACTTATCTTGTTAATATATATATGTTCATCTGAAATAGAATATTTTATATTTTTATTATCTTGCTGTGCAGAAGGGCCATGAGAACCTGCTGTGGTCAGAAGGACCAGTTCTTCATCTTCCGATGAAGAAAGCGTCTTTATCAGTGCTTTTTATGTTTGTTACTGTTGGACATCATTTATAACTACAATCCATTCACTGCAGATGGAACTTTATTTTTCAAAAGACTAATGTTTGCTGTTGTATGTAGAAATTCAGTTGTTAAAAAAAAATAATAATAAAATAAAATAAAACCTGTTAGAAAGGGTTCCAAACAATGTAAACACTGCTAAATGCAGCAATTATAGGATAAGCTCTGAAGTAATTTTCACTTGATGGAGTGTGTGTGTGCAGAAGTAAACCTCTTGTCTGGTCGTTGTTGCAAGAGTTGCTTCCATCACAGTTAGGGTTTATTGCTGCTAATTATTAAATGTATTTTAAAATTGTAGATATTATATATGAAATACACATGAATGGCATCTTTCACTAGTGCTGTACTAGGTCACTGGAATTTTCACTATCACAAAGAAAGTAATGGAATGACAGCAAGTAGTATTATCCATTCAAGATCTCTTCAGACATAACCCATCCTGAAAATAAAGTTATTACCGGGGTGCAGCAGCATGAATTAGGAGCTGTTACAAAAGGAAAACATAATGGAAAGGTAAGAAATCTTTCTCCAAGATAACTGTAAATGCCGCATACAGCAGGAATTGCAGCATTCTGGAGGTAAACTGTGCAAATATTTTTCTGCATAGTCAATACAGAAAGTGTGAATTCAGTCAGTTAGCCCATGAAAATGTAACCATGTCACTGAGCTGATATTCCCAGTTTTGCAGAGACATGATGCGTTTGGCCATGACAAATAGGATAACCATTGAATTTGAGTAGAAACCACAGGAGGCATAGCATCACAAATGCATTTTTATCTGTGTATTACCTGTATCTGTGTATTATCTGTATCTATTCCGAAACAGCACATTTGCCCTGTACTGGGAACGATGTTTTCATATGACTTTAAGATGGCACATCATCACATCCTTTCACTGGGAATTATTCCTCTACAAAAATTCTGGGAGGTCTGAAACTGGAATCTACAATGAGCAAAGGCAGAATAGGTCATCCACATTTGGCCAGAGAAGTTGAAGAACAAACATGTTTCAGCTGTGACAACCTTTGGTTGAACATTTTCACTACAGTTAAATGCTAATACATTTTATAAGGTATATCGTTGTCCTTCTGGATGTGACAGTCTTGCCACACAGGACCAATGTTAGCATTTGGATAAACAAATGTAATGCATTTCAGCAAAGAGAAAATCTGTAGCTGAACTTTATTCAATCTTACCTTTTATAAAATAACGTTTTCAAGACTATTCCCTGTCTCTAGGAAAGAGAGCTTGAGATTCATTTCAAAGTACTGGTGTCCCGGTATTCCTGTCATAAAGTTTCACTTTTGCAGCTATTTAAAACAACTGCATTAGCCACTCTTCTACTTAGCAATCCATTGTAAATTTAAGAATAAAGTTATTTTGTTGCCATTTGAAAATCTCTTGCACATATCTTAAAATCCCTTACATATTCTGCTGTAACTTTAAATGCCAGTGTGATTGTGTTAACATTTTAAAACAACAAACATTTTGGTTATGTTTATTGTTATTTGAGGTCATGCTGAAATACTTTATCTTGTTGGATTCCAGGGTGCCAATTTTATATAACACAGTATCACAGTGAAGGGTAACAGTAGTGATTATGTGAAGACAGAATTAGTTGATCAGAAAAAAAGGATGATATGGTAAGTGTCCAAGGAAAGGTAACAAAAATGAGAGGCATGTGGAAAGCCTGAATAAATTTGTTTTGTTTAGTTTGGAAGCCTGAGAGGAAGCCGAGATACAAAGATAATTTTTCAGTACACAAATGGTTTTACAAAAGAGGCTGTCATCAGTTCATCAGTTGCTTTCTGTGCCTATAAGGGTATCAGATTACTTAATTGAAGGGGGATAGGGGGAAAAGAAAGATTAACATGGAACAACAAGAAAACCTTTCCTAGATACGCAGAGGTGAAACAGGGTATGTACACAGGTTGTACAACATGTATGGGATGTTTTAAGAACAAATTATATAGATGTCTGTGGACAATGGACAACAGAATACATATTCTGCCTGTGAAAAGAGCTGATCCTACAGGTATTGTGGTGGTTTTGTAGTTCACCATTTTTAGAGCTATTCTAAATCTGCTTTTGGTCTCTTTGGCTATGCTTATGGTGCTATCTAATACTGCAGAAACCACTTGACTGAAAATGAAATAGCAACAGCCTCCTGTAATTCTTTATTCTCAGTCTCACAGAAAGACCTGCACATAGCTTTGGAGTAAACAAACACACAAACATAGAAATTAGGAAAGATGCACATTAACAATTGCATTTGGTTCCAGCTTAGAGAAAGGTCAAGGTCTGATTACCTGCCTGAAGAAAACAAGAGGAAGGCAGATAATGAGAGAAAGGGAGGGAGGGAGAGAGGGAGAGAGAAGGAAGGAAGTGGGGTAGGGAAAGAGGGAGAGAGGAAGAGGGAGAGGGAGAGGGGGAGAGAGGGAGAGAGCGTGTAAGAGTACCTACTGCTTACTTGATCTGTTGGTCCATCCTTCCATCTCTGTTTAAGAATTCCCAGGGCTCTGTCACTTCTCATGTTCTTTGTAAATATCCAGATGTACCTATAAATAAGCTATAGCAGAACAGGATTAGCCTTGATCACTGATGCCCAGAATTCATTTTTTAAGTCATCCCATACTTTAATTTCCTTCCTTCATGGGAAACCTGGCAAAAGTTGGACCACTGCCTCAGGTTGTGCCTTCTGACTCCCAGCAGTGTCCATAGTGAGCACCAGCCCAGTCTCTGGAGAGGGTGGAATATTTACACGGAGGTTCTGAAGACATGCCTTTTAGATGCTGACATTCATTTGCTAGAACATCAGGATAAATTTCCCTTTGTGCAAAATGGATCAGTGAGGTGTCTGAATAACCAAGAAATATTACAATTTTATTTCACATTAAGGTTCCCAGCTACACATTGACCCAGATGTCAGGAGTGTTTTGAGATCTGAGATACCAGTTCATCCCACTTTTGTCCAGGCACCATAAAGCACTCCACCTCTCAGTGCTGCATCCAGAGTGGTCCGTCCTTCCCTGTCCCCAGCCCTCCCTGTCCCGGCACAAGACATACACCTGCCCCACCTGTCTAGTGCTGGCTTGACCAGATAGAGGAGTTAGGTTCACACTAATCTTTAATAACTCTTTGATCCGATGATGTACTTAGGGATCACGGCACCTTTTTCCTAGGTAAGCAAGGTAAGGCATGGATAAATGGAGTGTGTTTCCATTAAATACTTCAGTTGCTTGTTGTCAATGACAGGCATAGAAGAAAGGTGTTCTTGTACTTCTTCCTTTGCATTTTCCACTGAACACTTCCCCTGTCCTAAACATTAGGATATTTGTGGTTAACCTGCAAGAGAGATTGTAAGGAAAACAATTATACAAGAACTTGCTCCATTGGCAGATTGGAGGAAAGTACATAACTCAAAGAGGTAAATAAGCACTGTTTAATTTTTGGCAGAGCACAGGGTGAATTGGAAATGGTTATCCATAAGAACTTCTTGCTTCAAAGTTGTTGCAGGAACATCATTCCCCCCCCCCCCCACCCCCCCAGTGCTTTCAAGGAAAATAAATAACAATGCAGAGTTAAATTAGTAATAGCAATTAAAAAACTTGGTTAGACTGCCTCATAGTATATTCCACAAAAAAATAAAAATACAAGTAAAAAAATCCTACGCACATGCACCATCAATTTCATCCCCATGGCATTGCTTAGCATAGCTAGTATTACAATTTGGAGCTATTTTAGATAAATAGGATGACAGCTCAAAACACTCGGTGATGTTTTTACTGCCAATTTAACTGGTGTTAAATTACTGGATATTTAAGTGACACTAAAACCATTTAGGGTCCAATCCACAATAGTGCTGGCTCCAAAATATCCTAATATTGATGAAAAATATTGTTTTAGGCTTCTGTTTAACTCACTGCTTTGTAGCAGGCAATACTGCTGTAAGAGTTGGTTGACCTCAGTAAGTGCATTGCCTCCCTGAGAAGCATCCTACCTTGTTCTGAGAGCAGAGTCCCAGGTGGCCAGTCTCTGAACATCTTCATGGGGTCTCTGGATGCAGGGGCGAGTTGAAAAGCAGGCTGCAAGAGTCAATATTCTCATGAAATGAAGGGGTTAATCCAGGTCTTTCATCACATAGAATATACCTACTGAAGTTGTCAGGGTTATTGGTTCTTTTTGTTGTAGTTTCCAATAAATGATTAACACATGGAAACAAAACCTCTAAATTTGCTGCCCTCCATAAAAACACCTGCACTGAACTTATCTACCAGCAAATGTGTTATTTCTTTATTTTTTGTCGAACACAAGGGATGAATTATTCACAAGAGCTGATTCCATGTACCTGTTGTGCCTGCTGGTGAGGAGGCAGCATGATGCAGCACCAGGAGCGCTGGGTGCTCTGCTTGCAGAGCTGTGTGGTGTGACAGTCAGGGCCTCACATGCTTTTAGGTTAGTGGAGCAAGCACCTGGCATCAGATGTGAAGGCAACAGTTTTGCCCACCCTCTGTGCTAGAGCAAATATGCTGCAGCATATTTTTCTTCTTATTCTTTTCAATTTTTTTTTCCTCCCAATAGTGTACAAATGGGAGTGAGTAAAGGAAATTTTGAGGGATCAAAGATAAATGAATATTTCACAGTTAGTGCTGCTCTTCCTTTCCTTTTTTCCCTCTCAGTTGCCTCCAAACTGCTCATGAGTCATTTCATTCTGGTAATTTATATATCAGAAGTTTTTGTTGGTGGATTTCAGAAGTGATTTATTCTTCATTTATTGCTTTATTTACTTACCTAATGGGTTGATTGATGCGCCAGCAACCCTCAGGCAGCAGAGGCCCCATTTCTGTTTTTTTCAAAGGAAGTCGATTGCTAACAGACAGGAGTTTCACAAACACACTAAGTCAGACCTTTCTTATTGTTCTGTGTTCATAATAAGTTCCTGTTGGCCCACTTACAGTACCTGTCACTGCCTATCTGTTGAAACAGAATCCCACACCAGACAGTTCAGAGCTGTGGCAGAGATTCAGTGATAAAACACTGCAAAAAGCTATGGAACACAAGCAGTGTTTTATTCTGGCCTGAATACTTACAGTATGCAGCGCTCTCGAACAGCACTTTCCCAAAAGTATCAGGACTGCTCCATAACAATGGGAATTATTACAATCCCATCTGGCATTGCTTATTTGCAGATGAGAAATGTGTAGGCACAGTGGACTGCCATATGACTTACTAAAATGGAGACTTCGTATTGTCAGCTGTTTTGTGCAATTACCTAGCTTACTTTAATTTTGAACTGGACTGCCTATTCCCCACTGAAACAGAAGCAGCAATCTCCGGTGACAGAGGGAGTCAGGAAGATATGAGCAGGTGCTCACACTTTATCAGATACACAGTCCTTCCTCCTCTACCCTTCACACCTTCATGCCTCACTTTCATACTTCTTCAAGCGAACAGATTTCTTCTCCTGTCACCTTGCAGTGGACCAAAATATATTTTCAATGGGAAAGGCTTTGCAAATCCTATACAGAACTGCATTTGTGCAAATGTCAAAGTACCACCTTCAGCTGGCCCCACTTCCACCTTTGTTCCCCAGCTGGCTGAACACATCTAGGGGTTTGCCACCTCACAACAGGATGCACCAAAACCATGAAAGGGATTCGGGTGAAAAACAGAGTGAAGGAATAGGCCTTGGATGAGAATCTTATACTTTCTCGCAGATTGTTTTATTGTTTGTTTGCTTGCTTTTTTTTTTAAAGCGTTTTGCAAGTGTAACAAAACAAGTCTCAAACTCCTCTGCAAAACAAGTCATAGGCCATTTCATAGACAGAATATAATCACGAAACCAGGTTGCGGTGACGGAAAAAGATGCTGTGAGACCAGGAAAAGATCCCAGACTTGTATCAAGACTGTTTGACTGTGATTCCCTTGATTCGACATAATGGAACAACAAAAAGCAGCACAGCTGATGGTGTACACCAAAGTGCATGTTATTTGATTCAGTTCAGACTCCAACCAGCTGGTCCCCAGCAAATCAGAGAGAGCATTTGAGCGCTCACAAATCAACAACCGCTGCTTCTCATCAAACTGTCTTTGTAGTTGGTTTGGCACCTTGCTGTACAGATAGGTATCGTATTATTAGTACAGGACTGAATATAGTAATGATGAGGTAATGATCCTGTGGAAGTATCTGTGCTAACAGATGTGTTCATACAAAGACCTATCATATCATTATGCAGCTGCTCAAATAGATGAATTAAAAAAATAATAGTCTTGCTGAATAATTGTACTCTGGAATCTCAGCTTTCACCAGAAATATTAAATGCTTGCCTTATGGCTGGAGGGATAATTATTGAAATGTGAGAAGACTAAGAGCCTGAGTCTACAGTCAACCTTACACATAGCTCTTAGACCATTTCAACTGCTTCCACTGCTGTCATTATTATTTTAAATCAGAATACTACTGGTGGCACATTAATAGTTGATATTACTTAGAGTCTTAGGGAGAGTTTAAGAGAGCTAACAAGCATGTGGTTAGCTGTGCTACTGGTATTGAGAAGGAGTGCTTGCTAACATATAATTAAACTACTTTCTTCTAATGTTCCAACATCAAAAATTATCAACATTTTGAGCCAAATCACTGACAATTAATTCCTTTGTCAGTACCTGGAAACTGAACCCAACTCCAAAGCCTTCCTGAGGGCAAGGAGCCCTACAGTTGCCTGGGGGCTTCATCTTCCATAGAAGCACATGTGGCAATTGTGTTCTTTCTCCCTCCCTGGAGTCACCAACTCACAGAAATAAGTAAATAGAAATAAGGACTGAAAAAGCAGTAATGTGATATAGCAGCTATTTCCCTGACAGTACAGTACCTTGCTAGAAAGGGCTCTGAGGACAAGACAGAAACAGAAGAGATGTTCTCAGTTGTAGCATTACAGGACTCTTGACAAATAATTTGGATCTACGAGACAAATACAGGGCAAAAGGCATCTGAGTATGTCCAGAGTCATGCAGAAGTGTTCTCAAGCTGTAACAATGCACAGCCAAAAACATCAGATAGTTAATAAAAAGTTTTCCTTCCAGATAGCCTGCGTCATAAGAGTTTTATAAGCATAACTCCCTCCCAGAAATGATTTCAAAACAAACATATACGTATTATTGAATGAAAAATAATGATGAGGTAACAGTTAGTATGTCAGAAATAATCGTATTTGTAACTTTGTAGGTAAGGTTTGCCTTTTGGCAAGTTAGATGAAGTAAATTAGATGACTTTAAACATACCATTTGAAGGTTTCAAGTCCCCAGAAATGCCACATGGTATTAGTTCTGCTCCTGAGGTATTTCAAAGACTAATTTCAGAATTTTTTGAAGGATTACAAGGTCCTGACATTGTAATAAATGATGGTTGAAATTGGGTTGAGAATGATACAGAATAAGAAAAACTATGGAAGTTCCTTATAAAGAAAACAGAAATCTCTGAATTTCAAAAAGTCTAAAAATCATTACATCTATTAGACAAACTGAAAAAAAAAAAAAAAAGATAACATAATTGCTGATTCAAATGAAATAAAAGCAACAGCTGAAGTACTGAGTGCAGATTATAGAGCAGACCTACATATCTTTTGTGATCAGATTAAATTTTTTCTCCATAAATTGAAAGTCAACAGGCACTCAGGGGACCTGCTGGGAAATTATTTCACCTGGTATTGGACAGATATTTACAATAGGCGTTTTTAAGTCATTAAGACTTTAGTAATCTGTTCCCCTATCAGTACATCCTCAGAACAAAATGTAAGACAGTCTTGGTCACTGCAAAAGAATTCTGCTCCAGCTTGCAGCTCTATTGCAGAAGGCCCTGAAGACCACTAACTTGATGCAGAGTTGCATGGCTGATCACACAGTCTCACCCTTCTGCTCTGACCCTGGCTATCTGCCACTTCAAGGGCTACTGCTTCAGGAATATTTCCCAAGGCACTTACACCTTTCTTCTTGACTGTTTATGGCAGCTGTATGAGGCATAATGACGAGCTTTTCCTGCAGCAGAGACGCCAGCTGTATTTGCATGTGGATCAGCAAACAGGGCCAAGAGAATCTGTGATCAGACTGACAAAAAAAAAAGCAAAAAAAAAGCCTATTACTAACTGCATCGGCTTTTCTTTAAATATAATAGCCACAGGAGTAACATAATTATTTAAACTAACTGGAAAAAATTCCAGAACATCCCTCCTCCACAAAACAAAATTAAGATATTTTAACATTCTACTATCCTACACGATGCTGAAGCTACAGAAATGTGTGGCTGAACTTACAGCTTACACTCTGAAAAAATAAAAAGACCTCACAAAAGCCATCCTGACAAACAGCATACCAATTGCAGGACTCACCAAATGGGAATCCAAATGTGTTTCCAGTGCCATCAGAGTCTGGTGCTGGAGGAAGTACTAAGCCACTGCTGACACAAGCATGGACACTGTCACAGTGCCCAGTCAGCCCCAGCTGGCTGTTCGACATGGCCAAACCAGGGCGAGACACGATGGCCCTGCACTGTGAGACAATCAGCTGGATGCCAGATCAAAACAGCACAGACTCAGTAGGTGAACCAGTATCATCTTAGATGTTATACTGACCAATTAAGTGCTGTCTCAGAGGTAAGCATTGTCAGAGATTAACTTAAATAGCTAAAAGGAATGTGTGCGCGTTCATGTGTCTGTGTGCGCTCCCATCAGTGTCAGGGGAAGGACGGAAATGCAAGTCTGCGTATCAGCTTACGAGGATGGGAATGGATATATTAACGCTGCTATGGTTAGGAAGCACGGCCATGAAGTAGCCAAGAGCTGAGCCTCTAAGCATGTCCATGGTGAAATAGACATTTCCAGAAGCTAGAGAAGACCCAGCTGTGGTAATGATTCATGCCATTAATAAATGCTGTTTCTTCTTTCCAACCAGCCTGCCTCCTGAGTACTTATTAAACATTGCAATCACTGCTCAACCTGCTTATGGGGAATAGCTTTATCAAAGTGATGAAATTATCAGAGAAAAGATTCGGAAGTAGCAAAAGAGCACACTGGTGAATGACAACCAAAGAACTGTTCCAATAGCTTACGAATTTGGCAAAGTAGTAGTGGGTTCTTCACTTATGAAGGTCAATTAAAAATTCTAGCTGTACTGTCAACATCATTTTCCATGTAACAGGGCCACACAATGTCCAAAGTAGTCCCCTAATACAAAATATCAATTTGATTTTCCTCAGGAGATTAGCTCTCCTTTTGCAATGCAAATATTTTCAAGTGTACTAAACACATTCTAGCACCTCAACATAGGCACTAAACTATTTGCATGCAAAATTACCCAAAGTAGCAGACTGGCACAAGCTTATGCTTCTGCCATATGTGCTGAAGAATTTGGGCCAGGAAACTAGTAGTATCTGGATACTATTTCAATTTCAATTTGATTTTATATTATTATTCAAAAGAGAAAATAAATAAAAAGCTTTCATTAAAATTAATGCTGCATGTGACGCTAAGTCTTCCCCAAAGTTCTCTGATTACTTTTTCCAGTCAAAAACAAGGTCCAGGAGATGCAGAGAATTTACTCTTTACAACTGTAGCTACTCTTTTGTTTACTTGGTGATTTATTTTTTAGGTACCTTTAAAAAAATAAATAAATAAAAGAAAGGTGTGTCCCTCATGCTTCTTTTAGACATTATCATTAGTGTCACTTCATGCTGTTGCCCGCACGTGGTGTGAAGGGGACTGCCACAGATCTTTGCAGCGTGTCAGAGTACCACCAGACCCTCGGCCATACTGAGCTTTCTGTCTGAGGAGGGACTTGGGGCCCTACCCCAGCTTTTGTTTGCATCACAGTAAGTTTGAAGGAACGCTTCAGATTTTGGATGAACTGCTGTGGTTTTTTGTTGACAAAATGGAAAAACAATTAGGCCTGCTGTACTTATCACTGAAACACCGGCCATGTGAAAAATGCATGCCTTGTGTTTGAAAAATTCACAAAACCACCATTTTCCAGAAACAACAACCAGCTTGAAATAGAAGGGGAGGGGGAAGGGGTGGGGGGTGGAAGGTGGGGAGTTGACAGCCATTCCAGCTGTGCTTACACTTAGGCTAGACTGATGTCTGCAGCACCAGTTGACAAACCTTCAACTGACAGCAATAGCTACTACCTTGGACACCACGATGGCCTGATGGCACAGGAATCATCTGCCAATGAAATCTGGGCTTCTGCAGCTGTTCTGTGTCACCCAGCTGCTAGGAGAGGCATATCAGAGATAATGTGATTGAAGCCACATTTTTGCCCACTTGTCAATAGTGGAACACAAGTCACGGACATAACCTCCGTGGCTCCAAGTGCTATCACATTGAGGAGATGAGTGTTTAACCACTTTTCCTTTGCTTTTAGGTAAGGTGAATAGGTAAGCATCTTCAGGCAATGCCTGTCCTTTACTTCTGAATAACTTTAAAGTGGGAAAAATACTGTGTATTTTTAGCTGTTTTACACTCAGAGGAAATCCAAAAACCTAAAAGTGGTAAGATCAAAACAAAACAAAATTAAAGGAATGATCCTTCTAAAGTGGTTTTAGGCTTTGGGAGCAAAATCCTTTCGAGGCAAATTTGTCAGATTTCTTTTCTTTTCTTCTTCTCTTCTCTTCTCTTCTCTTCTCTTCTCTTCTCTTCTCTTCTCTTCTCTTCTCTTCTCTTCTCTTCTCTTCTCTTCTCTTCTCTTCTCTTCTCTTCTCTTCTCTTCTCTTCTCTTCTCTTCTCTTCTCTTCTCTTCTCTCTTTTCCTCCCTCCCTCCCTCCCTTCCTTCCTTCCATCCTCCCTTCCTTCCTTCCTCCCTTCCTCCCTTCCTCCCTTCCTCCCTTCCTCCCTTCCTCCCTTCCTTCCTGTTTGATTTCCATGTTCTACCTTAACTGAGACTAACAGAGTGGTAAGCAGATCTGCGGAGCAACAGGGAAAGGGAAGCTATCAGCACAAAAAATTTCTTTCCCCTCCGGCACATCACAACTCACCCCGCACTGTGGGGCAGAGGGGCAGTCAGAGCGCTGATCACACTCACCTTCAGTGTCAGTCATAACAGAACACGGTCCTGAGGTCTGGAAATAAATCTAACATTTTCTTGACTCATGGAGTACAAGGTGCTAGCATTTGTTCTAGCTCCAGCATCTCAAGCTAGCAGATATTCCTCCAGAAGAGAAAACCAAAAATACTAGGTTTTCTTTCTCTCCTAATGAAATCTGAACACTTAGAGCAGAGTCTCAGGTGTAATAAGATTGACATGCCTTCTCTGGCGCCTTAGGTCTGCTGAAATGAGGGAAGATCTTATTATTACTTTTCAGGATGAATCCAATCAAGTATGTTTGATCTCACCACAAGCATGGCATCAAAGTTTGCCTGTATGTTTATCCGATGTATGTTAATATTACTCAAAAATGCTTATCCCATGCCTCTCTTTCTTTAAAATAACTAAAGTGTGTCTTTCACATTTCTGACACAACAAAAAACTGTTCTAGGTCCAATTATGTCTTCCTAAAAATCATCATGTTTGATTTGTTTTCACTCTCAGAAATGTCGAACAAATACCTTGGTGCATGAACTCTTTTCTGAGAAGATTTCACTGTAAGAGCCAGCATCTCTTCTGCAGCAACTTTCCAAAAACATCCCACAGAAGTACTCAAAATTTGTGGTTATGTAGAAAGTTTAATGGAAATTCTCCACGTTACATGCCTACCCTTGCGGATTAATACCAGTACATTTTAAACTGCGGTTTGATTTCAAACATTGAATTAATTAAGTGGCAGACAACAGCCGTCGACGGCGGCAGCAAAAGGCATGCCAACATCTCCCTCTGCTGACCGCTGAGCAGAAAAGCAACGACTTTGTCTTGGGGAGCCCTGGATAAATCCTCGGGGTGCCCGCCCGAAAGACGGCCGTGACTCAGGCTGCACAGTGGAATCAGCCTTCGACGCTTGCAGTTTCTCAATTCGTTAAGCGCAAACGCTTCCCTTTTGCAGGATCATATGTGTCTTTTCTTTGTCTTTCACTGCTGAACGCCCCATGGGCATGACAATGAGCTCGTTGGTGTCTTGCTCCCTCTACCAAAAAAGTCAACTTGCAGGCACCTACCAGGAAGTACATACTTAGTGCAAATCCAAAAGGCGTCTTTCACTACTGTTTCTCTCCTCAGCTGCAGAAAAGAAAAATAGTAATAATAATCCCCTTTAAAAAGTTTGATAAATTTTAGAAGTCTGTCTGGTGACTTTAAAACACTAAGACAGGAATTAAAGGCAACTTTTTCATGCACAAAGGGAAGGTAAGCATTTTTGAAAATTAGGAACAGGGTCAGTCTGTGGCTGGCTTTTGAACAAATGTGCAAACAAGACTCAAATTCTCTCTGCCACACACACACCTTCTTGTTAGGACCATCCATGGCAGTACACACGGCACAGGGGAGAGGGTGGCTGTGGGGTCACCATTTCCTCTTCTAGCCAAAGATGATAACCTGTGGAGTGAATGATGTCTGCCTTCTCCTGTGAAGAGTGCAGTGTCATTGCTGGAGCTCAGCAAGAGTGCCTCCAGAAGGGCTCTCAGCTGTGACATTTGTGCCCATTTTGAGTATGGGATGAGGCAAAAATTAGTCTTCGAAGTGCATGACTCCAGAAGGAGAATCATACCCTTTTGTTTCTGTCTCTATGATTAAGTTCTTCCTCTTTATCTAAACCCATGCAAACCTGTCAACTGCATCACCCATCTCTGCTTAGAATTGCTATCCTATGAGCACCTGAAATAACATATGACAGACCTATCCAGTCTCACTCATTTGAAGTGAGCTGTCTCCTCTTACTTTTGGCTTCATTTTCATGCAGCCGTAAAGATTCACAGCATATATCAATGGAAAATGTAATATAACACTCAGAAGTTTTCAAATCTCACTCATTCAAATGAGTGTGACTTGACAAGTCTGATGTGATAAAATAATGCAAAGGATTTTAAAGATTTTGCTTAAATGCACAATGAAATGAATGCTTTTTTCTTTCCTTCCTTTTCTTTGATTATTTTTTTTTTTAACTTTAAAAATGAATTCTAAAAGGCTGTATCAAACTGGTAGAAAATAGGGAGACTCTTAGTGCAAAGCCTGTCCTTTCTCACCTCAACCTAAGACTGCTTTGCAGTCCCCCTCACTTATGCTGGTAGAGTTTTACAGGGAGAGGGGGAGAGGGGGAAATGAAGGAGGCAATTGCAAAACTGTGAAGGACTGAGGAGTTGAAAGCTATGAAGTAATTGCTTTATCAGAATAAACTTGCAAATAAAATATTGTAAATGAACAAAGAAATTAGCTGCAGCTCAGCTTAGTTTGATTACCTACCACTCTGTAAAAGCAAGGAAAAAGAGATGGCAGACAACAAAGAGAACTAAAAGCTGGTAAGAAAGATCAACCATCTGCTTCAGGTTAGGTGTTGGTGGATTAGGTTAGCAGGTTAGCTGTGGATGTGTCCTCAGAAGACGTGGAGTCAGGTATGTTCTATTGAAGCTTGAAGGACCAGTTTGTAGGTTCCAATTTCATTTGAAAAGCCTTCTTATTTATTTAGAAGTGTGAATTCAGCTTCTTAATTTTATGGATCCAGTTTTAAAAGCTAACCTGTAATTATTTAAATATAACAACATCTAACAAAGAGGACTGCAATTCCTACAACTTAAAACTTGCCACTGAAGTAAGGCTAGAATGGAAGGTTATATGTACAACTCCTGTTTATTTTAGTTGGAGTTCCATCTGTAGCAAATGGAAGTACCTTCTAGGCTAGCCTTTTTGCATCTTCCTCTAAAGTATATATTACTCCCTGCTTTCAAGAAGAAATTGGCCTAAATGAACAACCCTTTTAATCCATTTTGTGGCAGTTCCTGTCTATTACATATAACTAATCTCTGTACTAGAACTGAAGCATTAAGGGTATTAGATTTTTGGTTGTTTAAAGAGACCTTGAGTCTCACACAGTGTCAAAATTCAAGCATGCCATTATGCTAAATGTGAACAGTTAGACACAGCTCAGCATCCTTGCACAGCTACTTGCTATTTTGTGTCTATGACACCAGCTGATTCTGTGAAACTTTGGATATCCTTTGGACAACCACAATAAGCAGACTAAAAAAAGCCCTAGAAAGTTGTGACAGTGAAAGCAAAGGAGACCAAGAGGAGAAGTCTGGGACTGCTGGATGATGAGATTTTCACCAGATAGTGCAACCAGATCTTTGTTTCATTTGTACTTCAGAAACTAGTAGCACCCAGACTTCACCCTAACCTTAAGTTTCTATAAACTCCCACCTCAGCTCAGCTGAAAGCGGCCTTGAGTGTCTACAGTCAAACCTCCTGCCCTAAGCAGGGTCAACACTGAATTCAGATCAAGTTGCTTAGGATTCTCCAGTTGTGTCTTGAAAACCTCCAAGGATGGAGATAGCACAACCTCTCTGGGAGATCTGTTCTGCTGCTTAGTTATCCTCACAGTAAAATTTTGTTTCCTTATATCCAATTTGAACCTCCCCTACTTCAGTTTTTGACCATGGCGACTCATCCTCCTGCTACACACCATAGAAAACAGCCCAGCCCCATCTCCTCAGTACCCTCCCGTTGGTGCCAGGGGGACTTTTGGGTGCTCTAAAGCCTTCCTTTTTGGCCAAATGAGCCCCAGTCCTGTAGCTTGTCCTTGAAGGGCAAAGGTTCTGTCTTGCTGGAACTCCTACTGTCTTGGAGACTGCCTCTGAAGTCACTCTATTTAAATCTTCCTTTTATTGGGGGTCCAACAATGTGTCACTATTCTAGATGTGGTCTAATGCACACTGAGTGAAGGGGGTTTGTTACTTCTCTTAGCTTACTGTCTGGGATCTTGTTCATATAGCCCAAGATACCATTAATCTCTGGGACTACATGCTGCTTGTTCATGCTTAGCATATGGTATGCTAGAACCTTTCCAGCAGAGTTTCTCCTCAGCCTGCCAGTTCCCTGTCTGTAATGTTGGAGAGGGTTAGCCCATCCTAGCAACATGATATAGCATTCATTTGTTTTTTGTTTCATAAGGTCCTTGTTGGCTAATTCCTGCAACCTGTCTAGGTGCCTCTGAATGGAGGTTTGAGCATCCATCAATTGGGAGTTTTCTGCAAATTTGATGAGGGTCCATCAGCTTCCTTCTCCACATCATTGTTAGGGATGTTAAATAGGATGGATCCAAGGATGGACCTCTATGTTACCTTACTTGATATCAGCCACGACGTAGAGTATTTCCCACTAGCTACTACTCACGGTATCTGACCATCCAGACAGATTTTAATCCATCTGGTAGTGCACCTATCCAGAAAATAACATTCCAATATGGATGTAAGAATGCAGTGGTAAGCTGTGTTTAAACCCTGAACTAAAACATGCTAAAATAAAGGTAGACAAAATCAAATGGTCTTAACTCATCCACAGTCCACAATGCACATCCATGTATATTCATTCCATCATAAAAGGCAATCAAGGTCAAGTATGATTTATCCATGATAGACCCATGCTGTCTGTTCCAAATTATTCTCTTCTCCTTCATGTGCCCGAAAACAGCTCCCAGGAGAATGAACATCATGACTTTTCCTCAGAAAACAGAGGGAGATAGATTTGTGTGTAGTTCTATGACTCTTCCTTCTTGCTCTTTTCGAAGATGACTGCCACATTTTACTTTCTCCTGTCAGTATGAGAATTTCCCCAAAATTTTCAAAGGTGATAGCAGCCCTACCATGATGTCAGCCATCCCTCACCATCTTTAGATACATCCCTATCAGACCTCAGGGACTCACAGGGTCAAGATTTCTCAAGAGATCGGTTAGTTGAAACTCATTCACTGCTGATAGCACATCTCTGTGAATCCTGCCTGGGAGAATATAGGGTACCTTGGCCTTTTTTTCACCCACTATCACTAAATCACTTGGTTCATATAACTTCCTGACAACACATCAACACATTCCTTTTTTTTTATTTTCCCTTTTTTTTTTCTTTTTCTTTTACTTAAGATAGAAACTAATATTTGTGCCCTTGGAGTCCTTTGCCAATTTCAGTCTTGCCCAAACTTTGTCTTTCCTGAGAATATCACTGCATGCTGAGACGATTTTTTTTTAATCCCCCCCCCCCCCCCCCCCCCCCCCCCGAGTATCTGGATGGACTGTTCTTGGAGCTTGGAGGATATTCTTCCTGAACACTTGCCACTTTACTGCAGTGGCAGCAGTTCCCCATTGGTTTCATCATTCAGACACAACATCATTCAGACACAACCTTGCCTTGAATCAGCAACAGTTGTCACTGTCATCTGGCATTCAAGTTGTTTTTCATATACTGCTACATTATTTAGTGCTGTACAATAAAGGCATAATGCCCACAAAATTAAAAATGTTGACTTTTCTTTTTTTGTGTGATTAGTCACATGATATACCCAAGAGATACTTACCTTTCCTTGCATATGCTTCAAGTTTTGGTTGGGCATTACTCTAATATCTCTGTCCTGTAGTGGTCTGGCTATGTTCCAGTTTTAAAGCCATGGTCTATAAGGGAGCAGTGGAAAGAAAAGTGCTTTACCTTTGGTTGTGGTGCATTTCTAGTAGATATAAAACATACCTACATGCCTTGAATCTGTGTTGAGTGCAGGGGTAACTACAAACATGGAAGATTTTACTGGAGGAAAACTCTTCCTGACTCTTGTGCAAAATGGAAATTCAGAGTTTGCCACAATTACAATGGACAGGAGGAGGACTTTCCCATGTGTGATAATCATAAATATCAATGGGAAAATAAAAACACTCTCAAGAACTAGCTCTGAGCCTAACAATGTGACATCAGAGCACACGTGTGGTGTTCAAAAGGTGAATCTGGAAGGAGAGAAGTAAATACCACCCCATGTGGGTAATTTACAAGGTGCTCTACACTTCAGCCTAAAGAAAATGCTCAAAACACAGCCTCAAGTTTCATGGGAAATGAGATTGTTAATCTAATTCTTAACGAACGAACGTCCATATGAATAATAGCCAAGTCACCAGCTATCACACTTCATCAACAGGCTGTATTGGAAGGCCACAGAAGACATTCACACACAGTTTTGAGACTGCTGTAGTTTAGCCCCGGGGCAGCTCAGCCACACACAGCTGGTCACTCACTGTCCCCAGGTGGGATGGGGGAGAGAATCGGAGAGGTGAAAGTGCGAGAACTCGTGGGCTGAGATAAGGACAGTTCACCAGGCAAAGCAAAAGCTGTGCACACAAGCAAAGCAAAACCAGGAACTGACTCACAACTTCCCACCAGCAGGCAGATGTTCAGCCATTTCCAGGAAGGCGAGGCTCAGCACATGGAACAGCTTCTTGGGAAGACAAACGCCATCACTCCAAAGGCCCACCCTTTTTCCTTCTTTACCCCAGCTGTAGTTGCTGAGCATGACACCACACAGTGTGGGACACCCTTTTGGCCAGCCTGGGCCAGCTGTCCTGGCTGTGTCCCCCCCAGCTCCTGCTGCACTACCAGTCTCCTCGCTGGCAGGGCAGCACGAGGAGCTGGAAAGGCCTTGGCTCTGTGTGAGCACTGCTCTGCAGCAGTGTGTTGTCAGCATTATTCTCATCCTAAATCCAACATGTGGTACTGTGTGAGACTCTGTGAAGAAAATTAACTCTGTCCCAGCCCAAACCGTGTCAGAGACTGACTTGATATATTCTATGAGGTATGATTTTGCACATGTGAATGTGTTTGTCTGCATGAAGATAAAGTTTTTGAAGTTTGTTCTCAAAAGCTGCCTTGTGTGATGTTAGATTTCATTCTTGAAGATGCTCATCTTCCTTTAATTTCAATAAACATTGCAGAGACCAGGTAAGAATTGTTTGAGAAACACTATTATAGTTCAACAGTTTGCATAATTTCCACAACTTCCTTTGTGGGTATGGAAACTATACTGTTTGTGAACTGAAAGAGAACATACTAACAAGACTGTTAGGCATTTTTCTTGTACAGTGCAACATACTGTTTTGTAGCATGTGTTCCCGATTTTCTTTTTTCCTTTAGCACACCATTAAGTGACATTTCTTTACCATGAGGAATAATCTGCCTAAAAGCTCCTGTTCCTCACCTATCTACATAAAGTGGATTTTTATTGCACTCCTCCTTTGTATTGACAGCATTACCACTGCTTTCCATTAAGCTGGAATTTCATCTCATTTGTGTAAGTTCATTCCTCAAGGATACTGCTATAAAGACTTAAACTAACCCATTCTAGTTCTCATTTTTGTTGCTTTTTTTTTTTTTTTTTTTTTTTCTGATGTGTATCTTTCCTTCAGCAGCTCTTAGGCACAAGTGCAGGGGTACCTTTGATATGAAAGCTAATTCTTCTCAAGTACTATACTACTGGCCCTATAAATGAATCTTCTCTGACTTGTCAGAAGCTTTACCATTCATGAGCGTAACCATTTCTTCTATACACACCTTCTTCTAGTGTTTTAAAAGCCTTTGCATGCTATGCATGACCTTTCATTTATCAGACCCTGTCTATTCCTGATTTTAAAGTGAATGGTGACTGGCTGTCATTTTATTCTGTTTTAGTACTGTTCTTCTAGCATCATCCACTTTAGATTCATCCAGTATATTGTTGTCATGGGTGAAAGCAATGCACACTAATGTTTGCAGTCTGCCTGTGAGATGAGAAAATATTATCACACCAAAGAGGGAAAAGGAAACTGAGGCGTGGAGAGATGACGAAACTAAGTGCAACTGTATATGGAACAAAACCCAGATAATCTGATTCACAGAGCAGTGGTTTGTTTATATAATGAATTTTCTCTCAGTTGCTGTCAGTATATTTCCAGTCACTGAAATCAGAGTTATTGATTTGACTGTCACGTTAGCCCTAAGAATATAACACTGCTATAAATATAGGGATCTGACTTGAGCTCTGTTTTTGTTCAAATACAATATAGTAGTTACAATACAATATTCTATTACATTCTATACTATTACAAAGTTCAAATACAATATAGTAGTTAGAGGTGGATAAGCAACAAGTATACCTTTGCAAAGGCAGATTGAGGCGTACCTGAGAGCCTTCTGTTCCTCTTGAGTGCAGGTTGGTTCTTCCAATAAGAAGTTCTTCCAAGAAGAAGTTCTTCCTAATATCCAACCTAAACCTCCCCTGGCACAACTTTAGCTCATTCCCCCTCGTCCTGTCACCAGGCACCAACCCCTACCTCGCTACAGCCTCCTTTAATGTACCTATAGAGAGTGATAAGGTCGCCCCGACCCTCCTCTTCTCCAGGCTAAACAACCCCAGCTCCCTCAGCCGCTCCTTGTAAGACTTGTTCTCCAGACCCCTCACCAGCCTCGTCACCCTTCTCTGGACTCTCTCGAGCACCTCCATGTCCTTCTTGTAGCGAGGGGCCCAAAACTGAACACAGTACTCAAGGTGCAGCCTCACCAGAGCCGAGTACAGGGGGACAATTACTTCCCTAGACCTGCTGGCCACATTGCTTCTTATACAGGCCAGGATGCTGTTGGTCTTCTTGGCCACCTGAGCACATGCTGGCTCATATTCAGCCGGCTATCAGCCAGTACTCCCAGGTCCTTCTCTGCCAGGCAGCTTTCCAACCACTCATCTCCCAGCCTGTAGCGCTGCTTGGGGTTGTTGCGCCCCAGGTGCAGGACCCGGCACTTGGCCTTGTTGAACTTCATACAGTTGGCTTCAGCCCATCGGTCCAGCCTATCCAGATCCTCCTGCAGAGCCTTCCTTCCCTCAAGCAGATCGACACACGCACCTAACTTGGTGTCATCTGCAAACTTACTGAGGGTGCACTCGATCCCCTCATCCAGGTCATCGATAAAGATATTAAAGAGGACCGGCCCCAGCACTGAGCCCTGGGGGACTCCACTAGTAACCGGCCTCCAACTGGATTTGACTCCATTTACCACAACTCTTTGGGCCCAGCTATCCAGCCAGTTTTTAACCCAACGAAGCATACGCCAGTCCAAGCCACAAGCAGCCAGTTTCTGGAGGAGAATGTTGTGGGAAACGGTGTCAAAAGCCTTACTGAAGTCAAGGTAGACCACATCCACAGCCTTCCCCTCATCCACCAAGCGTGTCACTTGGTCATAGAAGGAGATCAGGTTCGTCAAGCAGGACCTACCTTTCATAAACCCATGCTGACTGGGCCTGATCTTCAGGTTGCCCTGTAAGTGCTGCATGGTGACACTCAAGATAATCTGCTCCATGAGCTTCCCTGGCACTGAGATCAAATTAACAGGCCTATAGTTCCCCGGGTCTACCCTCCAGCCCTTCTTGCAGATGGGCATCACGTTTACTAGCCGCCAGTCGACTGGGACCTCCCCTGATAGCCAGGACTGCCGATAAATAATGGAAAGCGGCTAGGCCAGCTCCTCCGCCAGTTTGCTCAGTACCCTCGGGTGGATCCCATCCGGCCCCATCGACTTGCGTACATCCAAGTGCTGTAGCAGGTCACCAACCATTTCCTCGTGGATAGTGAGGGCCACATCCTGCTCCCCATCCCCTCCCACCAGCTCAGGGTACCGGGTATCCAGAGAACAACTGGTTTTGCCGCTAAAGACTGAGGCAAAGAAGGCACCTCAGCCTTTTCCTCATCTTTTGTAATTAAGTTTCCCCCCACATCCAGTAAAGGATGGAGATTCTCCTTAGTCCTCCTTTTTGCGTTGATGTATTTGTAACATCGTTTTTTGTTATCTTTAACGGCAGTAGCCAGATTGAGCTCCAGATGAGCTTTGGCCTTTCTAATTTTGTCCCTGCACAGCCTCGCAACATCCTTATAGTCCTTCTGAGTGGCCCGCCCTCTTTTCCAAAGATTATAAACCCTCTTTTTTCTCCTAAGCTTGAACCACAACTCTCTGTTCAGCCAGGCCGGTCTTCTTCCGCGCCGGCTCGTCTTTGGGCATGTGGGGACAGACTGCTCCTGAGCCACTAAGATTTCCTTCTTGAAGAGCGCCCAGCCTCCCTGGACTCCTCTGCCCTTCAGAACCACCTGCCAAGGGACTCTGCCAACCAGTGTCCTGAACAGCTCAAAGTCAGCCCTCTGGAAGTCCAAGACAGCAGTTCTACTGGTCCCCTTCCTGACTTCACCAAGATTAGAGAACTCTACCATTTCGTGGTCACTCTGCCCAAGACAGCTCCCGACCACCACATCTCCCACCAGTCCGTCACTGTTTGTGAACAGAAGGTCTAGCGGGGCACCACCCCTGGTAGGCTCTCTAACCAGCTGCGTCAGGAAGCTATCTTCCATGCTTTCCAGAAACCTCCTAGACTGCTTTCTCTGGGCTGTGTTGTACTTCCAGGATATGACTGGGAAGTTGAAGTCCCCCACGAGAACGAGCGCTGACGATTTCACAACTTCTGCCAGCTGCCTGTAGAACTCCTCATCTGTCTCCTCATCCTGGTTTGGCGGTCTATAACAGACCCCCACCAGGATGCTTGCCTTGTTGGCCTTCCCGCTGATCCTAACCCATAGGAACTCAACCTTATCATTCCCAGCCTCAAGTTCCTCAACATCTAAACACTCTCTAAATAGAGAGCCACACCACCAAGCACGGTTCAAGACTTGAATCATAAATAATTGGATTACGAGCTCTGTCCTGAGAAATGTATAAAAAAGCAGGCATCAGAAGTACTATATCTGAAGAATATTTTGTTCTGCTGGAACTTTTCTTCCTCACTTTAAGACTGAAATATAAAATGATCAGGGAAACAATCAGATCCGATTCATTTTTAATTGCTCCAGAAACTGAATTCACCTACCTGGAGACAGAAGAGAAAAGAAGCTGACCTACATCTCTGCCTGTATCCCTGTCCCAAAGCCTCATTCATGGGTTGATGTAGGGCTGGGTTACACAGGTGTCATGCTACCCCTTCAGACAACATACAGAGTGGTAGGGTATAGGTCTGCTCATGCAGGATCCCTGCCTGCTCTTATCCTGCTGGATTCCTGGTGGCATTCCCATCAGCTCACCTCTCAGCTAACTGCAGTGGCTCTGCTCAGCTGTTCTCCTCAGAAGAGACTTCTTTGTGACCAGGCAAGGCACACAAAGCACCTCCTGTTGCCAGCAACCAGCAATTAGGGGAAGCAGAGTTATGTCCCTGTCTCTGGCAAGCCTTGGATGCTGGGATGTTTTTGTGGCATCATGGTGTGGACTTTTTTCCACCTCCTCCCCCAAAACATGAGACATCTCAGGAGGCAAATGTGTGATGAAGCTCTGCTGGATCCAGTGCTGCAAAGGAACCTGGGGTTAGGACATGGTTTCTAATACAAAAACAAATGAATTAAGTGTTGCTGTCCTATTGCTCCACAAAACCACCACCCAGCTCAGCATGGCTGGCAGGCGAGTTTCTGCAGAATGAGTGAGGTTAATTTTTGGCTCAGAGGTATGGTGTGAAGAAACCAATCCTTCTGTTGTGCCCTGTGGGTGTAAGAGGAAGCTGCTATCATTTGTCCCTTCCACAGTCCCTGCCACTTCAAAAATAACCTAGATGTTAAGAGGTTTGTTGACTGTTTTGTTGGTTCTGCAATTGCTGCTGTTGTTTTAAGAATCTCATTTGCCAGTGCAAATCTCATTGCTTCACTTCTCATCAGCATTCTCCTTTCTCTTCCTCCACCCACCTGACCTTCTCCTCCATCTCCTCCTCCAGCCTTTTTGGCGATGTCACTGGGCCAGACTGGTCACCCACTCACTGCCACCCCTGTAGAAATCCTGCTCAATGTGAGACTCTGCAGCAGTAATCTAATCTGGAATGTGCTATTTGATTTCAGCAGCTCAATTGGATCAGACACTTGCAGAGCTACACACTTTCCTGCCAGCTTGGCAGGGTAAATGTTAACCACTTCCCTTCAAGGCTGGGATGGTAAATACGTGCTGTAGTTTCACCGTGGAGCCACTTGGTGCTGCAAGAAACAGCCCATGGAAAGATTTTAGTAAAGGTTACATTAAATGACAATTATTGACATCACCAGTTTTTTAGACATTGTTCTGCAATATGAAAAAAAAATAATAATGGAGAAGAAGGACAAATTCTTTTTTGCCCTCTAAAGGCATTGATGAGGTCACCTCCAGGCAGTGCCTCCATGTGACTCTCTTTGGAATTACAACACTCTCCTTCTGGTTCAATCCATGTTAACTACAACATTTAGAAAAGACCCTTTCTACAGTCATTTTGCCACTACCACACAAAACTGCTTGGTAAAGGACATAATTATCCATCAGTCTGAACAGTCTGGCTTAGAAGCACCCACTCCCAACCTCGTACATTCTGTGTGTCAGGACTGCTTCACAAGGGATCTGCAAGCATACACTTCCTCACAGAGTGCTTGGTGAGACCAGGTGTTCATACCTCTAGCTAAAACAAATTGAAGACAGCTTGTACAATTATTACATAGCTCATAAAATGTAGCACTTGCCTCTCATGCCACATCAGCTCCTTTTATTTTAACTTGTAAGTCCCTTCAGTGGCTACGCTCGTGATCAGCTGTGGTTTTGAACTGGACCGTTATACTAGGTGTGGTCTGTAGGCTGTCAGCTTCCCTGGGAGGCAGCGTGATGCTAAATATTTAATGTCTTCTCTCTCTTTTTTTTTTTTTCCTTCCCCTTAGGAGACATATATTTTACTCTCTCTCTTTTTTCCTCTGGCTTACTCACTGAGATGCAGTCCTCAGAGTCTGACAATCTGTCAACAACTTCTTAAAGTATTTGGGGTAGGGGTGAGGGTGGAAAACTTGTTTAAGTTCATGACCACTTTTTCCTGGAACTGAGCATCTGGGTTACCCTCAC